>NW_026989229.1:0-30043 GCF_030222135.1 Aotus nancymaae
AGAGAAAGTGTTTGCGGACTGCTGAATCCACACACGGGTTTAACTCTGGAAGTTGAGTGCACACATTGACAACCGTTCTGTTAGATAGCTGCGTTTTGGATTTAGAAGGAGATATTTCCCTGTGCTTACTGCTGTTTCTTCCATATGCCGGTAATGGGCTGAAAACGCCTGTTTTGGGACTCTGCAGAGAAAGTGTTTGCAGACTGCTGAATCCACACACGGGTTTAACTCTGGAAGTTGAGTGCACACATTGACAACCGTTCTGTTAGATAGCTGCGTTTTGGATTTACAAGCAGATATTTCCCTGTGCTTACTGCTGTTTCTTCCATATGCCGGTAATGGGCTGAAAACGCCTGTTTTGGGACTCTGCAGAGTAAGTGTTTGCAGACTGCTGAATCCACACACGGGTTTAACTCTGGAAGTTGAGTGCACACATTGACAACCGTTCTGTTAGATAGCTGCGTTTTGGATTTAGAAGCAGATATTTCCCTGTGCTTACTGCTGTTTCTTCCATATGCCGGTAATGGGTTGAAAACGCCTGTTTTGGGACTCTGCAGAGAAAGTGTTTGCAGACTGCTGAATCCACACACGGGTTTAACTCTGGAAGTTGAGTGCACACATTGACAACCGTTCTGTTAGATAGCTGCGTTTTGGATTTAGAAGCAGATATTTCCCTGTGCTTACTGCTGTTTCTTCCATATGCCGGTAATGGGCTGAAAACGCCTGTTTTGGGACTCTGCAGAGAAAGTGTTTGCAGACTGCTGAATCCACACACGGGTTTAACTCTGGAAGTTGAGTGCACACATTGACAACCGTTCTGTTAGATAGCTGCGTTTTGGATTTAGAAGCAGATATTTCCCTGTGCTTACTGCTGTTTCTTCCATATGCCGGTAATGGGCTGAAAACGCCTGTTTTGGGACTCTGCACAGAAAGTGTTTGCAGACTGCTGAATCCACACACGGGTTTAACTCTGGAAGTTGAGTGCACACATTGACAACCGTTCTGTTAGATAGCTGCGTTTTGGATTTAGAAGCAGATATTTCCCTGTGCTTACTGCTGTTTCTTCCATATGCCGGTAATGGGCTGAAAACGCCTGTTTTGGGACTCTGCAGAGAAAGTGTTTGCAGACTGCTGAATCCACACACGGGTTTAACTCTGGAAGTTGAGTGCACACATTGACAACCGTTCTGTTAGATAGCTGCGTTTTGGATTTAGAAGCAGATATCTCCCTGAGCTTACTGCTGTTTCTTCCATATGCCGGTAATGGGTTGAAAACGCCTCTTTTGGGACTCTGCAGAGAAAGTGTTTGCAGACTGCTGAATCCACACACGGGTTTAACTCTGGAAGTTGAGTGCACACATTGACAACCGTTCTGTTAGATAGCTGCGTTTTGGATTTAGAAGCAGATATTTCCCTGTGCTTACTGCTGTTTCTTCCATATGCCGGTAATGGGCTGAAAACGCCTGTTTTGGGACTCTGCACAGAAAGGGTTTGCAGACTGCTGAATCCACACACGGGTTTAACTCTGGAAGTTGAGTGCACACATTGACAACCGTTCTGTTAGATAGCTGCGTTTTGGATTTAGAAGCAGATATTTCCCTGTGCTTACTGCTGTTTCTTCCATATGCCGGTAATGGGCTGAAAACGCCTGTTTTGGGACTCTGCACAGAAAGGGTTTGCAGACTGCTGAATCCACACACGGGTTTTAACTCTGGAAGTTGAGTGCACACATTGACAACCGTTCTGTTAGATAGCTGCGTTTTGGATTTAGAAGCAGATATTTCCCTGTGCTTACTGCTGTTTCTTCCATATGCCGGTAATGGGCTGAAAACGCCTGTTTTGGGACTCTGCACAGAAAGGGTTTGCAGACTGCTGAATCCACACACGGGTTTAACTCTGGAAGTTGAGTGCACACATTGACAACCGTTCTGTTAGATAGCTGCGTTTTGGATTTAGAAGCAGATATTTCCCTGTGCTTACTGCTGTTTCTTCCATATGCCGGTAATGGGTTGAAAACGCCTGTTTTGGGACTCTGCAGAGAAAGTGTTTGCAGACTGCTGAATCCACACACGGGTTTAACTCTGGAAGTTGAGTGCACACATTGACAACCGTTCTGTTAGATAGCTGCGTTTTGGATTTAGAAGCAGATATTTCCCTGTGCTTACTGCTGTTTCTTCCATATGCCGGTAATGGGCTGAAAACGCCTGTTTTGGGACTCTGCAGAGAAAGTGTTTGCAGACTGCTGAATCCACACACGGGTTTAACTCTGGAAGTTGAGTGCACACATTGACAACCGTTCTGTTAGATAGCTGCGTTTTGGATTTAGAAGCAGATATTTCCCTGTGCTTACTGCTGTTTCTTCCATATGCCGGTAATGGGCTGAAAACGCCTGTTTTGGGACTCTGCACAGAAAGTGTTTGCAGACTGCTGAATCCACACACGGGTTTAACTCTGGAAGTTGAGTGCACACATTGACAACCGTTCTGTTAGATAGCTGCGTTTTGGATTTAGAAGCAGATATTTCCCTGTGCTTACTGCTGTTTCTTCCATATGCCGGTAATGGGCTGAAAACGCCTGTTTTGGGACTCTGCAGAGAAAGTGTTTGCAGACTGCTGAATCCACACACGGGTTTTAACTCTGGAAGTTGAGTGCACACATTGACAACCGTTCTGTTAGATAGCTGCGTTTTGGATTTAGAAGCAGATATCTCCCTGAGCTTACTGCTGTTTCTTCCATATGCCGGTAATGGGTTGAAAACGCCTCTTTTGGGACTCTGCAGAGAAAGTGTTTGCAGACTGCTGAATCCACACACGGGTTTAACTCTGGAAGTTGAGTGCACACATTGACAACCGTTCTGTTAGATAGCTGCGTTTTGGATTTAGAAGCAGATATTTCCCTGTGCTTACTGCTGTTTCTTCCATATGCCGGTAATGGGCTGAAAACGCCTGTTTTGGGACTCTGCACAGAAAGGGTTTGCAGACTGCTGAATCCACACACGGGTTTAACTCTGGAAGTTGAGTGCACACATTGACAACCGTTCTGTTAGATAGCTGCGTTTTGGATTTAGAAGCAGATATTTCCCTGTGCTTACTGCTGTTTCTTCCATATGCCGGTAATGGGCTGAAAACGCCTGTTTTGGGACTCTGCACAGAAAGGGTTTGCAGACTGCTGAATCCACACACGGGTTTAACTCTGGAAGTTGAGTGCACACATTGACAACCGTTCTGTTAGATAGCTGCGTTTTGGATTTAGAAGCAGATATTTCCCTGTGCTTACTGCTGTTTCTTCCATATGCCGGTAATGGGCTGAAAACGCCTGTTTTGGGACTCTGCACAGAAAGGGTTTGCAGACTGCTGAATCCACACACGGGTTTAACTCTGGAAGTTGAGTGCACACATTGACAACCGTTCTGTTAGATAGCTGCGTTTTGGATTTAGAAGCAGATATTTCCCTGTGCTTACTGCTGTTTCTTCCATATGCCGGTAATGGGCTGAAAACGCCTGTTTTGGGACTCTGCACAGAAAGGGTTTGCAGACTGCTGAATCCACACACGGGTTTAACTCTGGAAGTTGAGTGCACACGTTGACAACCGTTCTGTTAGATAGCTGCGTTTTGGATTTAGAAGCAGATATTTCCCTGTGCTTACTGCTGTTTCTTCCATATGCCGGTAATGGGCTGAAAACGCCTGTTTTGGGACTCTGCACAGAAAGGGTTTGCAGACTGCTGAATCCACACACGGGTTTAACTCTGGAAGTTGAGTGCACACATTGACAACCGTTCTAATAGATAGCTGCGTTTTGGATTTAGAAGCAGATATTTCCCTGTGCTTACTGCTGTTTCTTCCATATGCCGGTAATGGGCTGAAAACGCCTGTTTTGGGACTCTGCAGAGAAAGTGTTTGCAGACTGCTGAATCCACACACGGGTTTAACTCTGGAAGTTGAGTGCACACATTGACAACCGTTCTGTTAGATAGCTGCGTTTTGGATTTAGAAGCAGATATTTCCCTGTGCTTACAGCTGTTTCTTCCATATGCCGGTAATGGGTTGAAAACGCCTGTTTTGGGACTATGCAGAGAAAGTGTTTGCGGACTGCTGAATCCACACACGGGTTTAACTCTGGAAGTTGAGTGCACACATTGACAACCGTTCTGTTAGATAGCTGCGTTTTGGATTTAGAAGGAGATATTTCCCTGTGCTTACTGCTGTTTCTTCCATATGCCGGTAATGGGCTGAAAACGCCTGTTTTGGGACTCTGCAGAGAAAGTGTTTGCAGACTGCTGAATCCACACACGGGTTTAACTCTGGAAGTTGAGTGCACACATTGACAACCGTTCTGTTAGATAGCTGCGTTTTGGATTTACAAGCAGATACTTCCCTGTGCTTACTGCTGTTTCTTCCATATGCCGGTAATGGGCTGAAAACGCCTGTTTTGGGACTCTGCAGAGTAAGTGTTTGCAGACTGCTGAATCCACACACGGGTTTAACTCTGGAAGTTGAGTGCACACATTGACAACCGTTCTGTTAGATAGCTGCGTTTTGGATTTAGAAGCAGATATTTCCCTGTGCTTACTGCTGTTTCTTCCATATGCCGGTAATGGGTTGAAAACGCCTGTTTTGGGACTCTGCAGAGAAAGTGTTTGCAGACTGCTGAATCCACACACGGGTTTAACTCTGGAAGTTGAGTGCACACATTGACAACCGTTCTGTTAGATAGCTGCGTTTTGGATTTAGAAGCAGATATTTCCCTGTGCTTACTGCTGTTTCTTCCATATGCCGGTAATGGGCTGAAAACGCCTGTTTTGGGACTCTGCAGAGAAAGTGTTTGCAGACTGCTGAATCCACACACGGGTTTAACTCTGGAAGTTGAGTGCACACATTGACAACCGTTCTGTTAGATAGCTGCGTTTTGGATTTAGAAGCAGATATTTCCCTGTGCTTACTGCTGTTTCTTCCATATGCCGGTAATGGGCTGAAAACGCCTGTTTTGGGACTCTGCAGAGAAAGTGTTTGCAGACTGCTGAATCCACACACGGGTTTAACTCTGGAAGTTGAGTGCACACATTGACAACCGTTCTGTTAGATAGCTGCGTTTTGGATTTAGAAGCAGATATTTCCCTGTGCTTACTGCTGTTTCTTCCATATGCCGGTAATGGGCTGAAAACGCCTGTTTTGGGACTCTGCAGAGAAAGGGTTTGCAGACTGCTGAATCCACACACGGGTTTAACTCTGGAAGTTGAGTGCACACATTGACAACCGTTCTGATAGATAGCTGCGTTTTGGATTTAGAAGCAGATATTTCCCTGTGCTTACTGCTGTTTCTTCCATATGCCGGTAATGGGCTGAAAACGCCTGTTTTGGGACTCTGCAGAGAAAGTGTTTGCAGACTGCTGAATCCACACACGGGTTTAACTCTGGAAGTTGAGTGCACACATTGACAACCGTTCTGTTAGATAGCTGCGTTTTGGATTTAGAAGCAGATATCTCCCTGAGCTTACTGCTGTTTCTTACATATGCCGGTAATGGGTTGAAAACGCCTCTTTTGGGACTCCGCAGAGAAAGTGTTTGCAGACTGCTGAATCCACACACGGGTTTAACTCTGGAAGTTGAGTGCACACATTGACAACCGTTCTGTTAGATAGCTGCGTTTTGGATTTAGAAGCAGATATCTCCCTGTGCTTACTGCTGTTTCTTCCATATGCCGGTAATGGGCTGAAAACGCCTGTTTTGGGGACTCTGCACAGAAAGGGTTTGCAGACTGCTGAATCCACACACGGGTTTAACTCTGGAAGTTGAGTGCACACATTGACAACCGTTCTGTTAGATAGCTGCGTTTTGGATTTAGAAGCAGATATTTCCCTGTGCTTACTGCTGTTTCTTCCATATGCCGGTAATGGGCTGAAAACGCCTGTTTTGGGACTCTGCACAGAAAGGGTTTGCAGACTGCTGAATCCACACACGGGTTTAACTCTGGAAGTTGAGTGCACACATTGACAACCGTTCTGTTAGATAGCTGCGTTTTGGATTTAGAAGCAGATATTTCCCTGTGCTTACTGCTGTTTCTTCCATATGCCGGTAATGGGCTGAAAACGCCTGTTTTGGGACTCTGCAGAGAAAGTGTTTGCAGACTGCTGAATCCACACACGGGTTTAACTCTGGAAGTTGAGTGCACACATTGACAACCGTTCTGTTAGATAGCTGCGTTTTGGATTTAGAAGCAGATATTTCCCTGTGCTTACTGCTGTTTCTTCCATATGCCGGTAATGGGCTGAAAACGCCTGTTTTGGGACTCTGCACAGAAAGTGTTTGCAGACTGCTGAATCCACACACGGGTTTAACTCTGGAAGTTGAGTGCACACATTGACAACCGTTCTGTTAGATAGCTGCGTTTTGGATTTAGAAGCAGATATCTCCCTGAGCTTACTGCTGTTTCTTCCCTATGCCGGTAATGGGTTGAAAACGCCTCTTTTGGGACTCTGCAGAGAAAGTGTTTGCAGACTGCTGAATCCACACACGGGTTTAACTCTGGAAGTTGAGTGCACACATTGACAACCGTTCTGTTAGATAGCTGCGTTTTGGATTTAGAAGCAGATATTTCCCTGTGCTTACTGCTGTTTCTTCCATATGCCGGTAATGGGCTGAAAACGCCTGTTTTGGGACTCTGCAGAGAAAGTGTTTGCAGACTGCTGAATCCACACACGGGTTTAACTCTGGAAGTTGAGTGCACACATTGACAACCGTTCTGTTAGATAGCTGCGTTTTGGATTTAGAAGCAGATATTTCCCTGTGCTTACTGCTGTTTCTTCCATATGCCGGTAATGGGCTGAAAACGCCTGTTTTGGGACTCTGCAGAGAAAGTGTTTGCAGACTGCTGAATCCACACACGGGTTTAACTCTGGAAGTTGAGTGCACACATTGACAACCGTTCTGTTAGATAGCTGCGTTTTGGATTTAGAAGCAGATATTTCCCTGTGCTTACTGCTGTTTCTTCCATATGCCGGTAATGGGCTGAAAACGCCTGTTTTGGGACTCTGCAGAGAAAGTGTTTGCAGACTGCTGAATCCACACACGGGTTTAACTCTGGAAGTTGAGTGCACACATTGACAACCGTTCTGTTAGATAGCTGCGTTTTGGATTTAGAAGCAGATATTTCCCTGTGCTTACTGCTGTTTCTTCCATATGCCGGTAATGGGCTGAAAACGCCTGTTTTGGGACTCTGCACAGAAAGTGTTTGCAGACTGCTGAATCCACACACGGGTTTAACTCTGGAAGTTGAGTGCACACATTGACAACCGTTCTGTTAGATAGCTGCGTTTTGGATTTAGAAGCAGATATCTCCCTGAGCTTACTGCTGTTTCTTCCCTATGCCGGTAATGGGCTGAAAACGCCTCTTTTGGGACTCTGCAGAGAAAGTGTTTGCAGACTGCTGAATCCACACACGGGTTTAACTCTGGAAGTTGAGTGCACACATTGACAACCGTTCTGTTAGATAGCTGCGTTTTGGATTTAGAAGCAGATATTTCCCTGTGCTTACTGCTGTTTCTTCCATATGCCGGTAATGGGCTGAAAACGCCTGTTTTGGGACTCTGCACAGAAAGGGTTTGCAGACTGCTGAATCCACACACGGGTTTAACTCTGGAAGTTGAGTGCACACATTGACAACCGTTCTGTTAGATAGCTGCGTTTTGGATTTAGAAGCAGATATTTCCCTGTGCTTACTGCTGTTTCTTCCATATGCCGGTAATGGGCTGAAAACGCCTGTTTTGGGACTCTGCACAGAAAGGGTTTGCAGACTGCTGAATCCACACACGGGTTTAACTCTGGAAGTTGAGTGCACACATTGACAACCGTTCTGTTAGATAGCTGCGTTTTGGATTTAGAAGCAGATATTTCCCTGTGCTTACTGCTGTTTCTTCCATATGCCGGTAATGGGCTGAAAACGCCTGTTTTGGGACTCTGCACAGAAAGGGTTTGCAGACTGCTGAATCCACACACGGGTTTAACTCTGGAAGTTGAGTGCACACATTGACAACCGTTCTGTTAGATAGCTGCGTTTTGGATTTAGAAGCAGATATTTCCCTGTGCTTACTGCTGTTTCTTCCATATGCCGGTAATGGGCTGAAAACGCCTGTTTTGGGACTCTGCACAGAAAGGGTTTGCAGACTGCTGAATCCACACACGGGTTTAACTCTGGAAGTTGAGTGCACACATTGACAACCGTTCTAATAGATAGCTGCGTTTTGGATTTAGAAGCAGATATTTCCCTGTGCTTACTGCTGTTTCTTCCATATGCCGGTAATGGGCTGAAAACGCCTGTTTTGGGACTCTGCAGAGAAAGTGTTTGCAGACTGCTGAATCCACACACGGGTTTAACTCTGGAAGTTGAGTGCACACATTGACAACCGTTCTGTTAGATAGCTGCGTTTTGGATTTAGAAGCAGATATTTCCCTGTGCTTACTGCTGTTTCTTCCATATGCCGGTAATGGGTTGAAAACGCCTGTTTTGGGACTATGCAGAGAAAGTGTTTGCGGACTGCTGAATCCACACACGGGTTTAACTCTGGAAGTTGAGTGCACACATTGACAACCGTTCTGTTAGATAGCTGCGTTTTGGATTTAGAAGGAGATATTTCCCTGTGCTTACTGCTGTTTCTTCCATATGCCGGTAATGGGCTGAAAACGCCTGTTTTGGGACTCTGCAGAGAAAGTGTTTGCAGACTGCTGAATCCACACACGGGTTTAACTCTGGAAGTTGAGTGCACACATTGACAACCGTTCTGTTAGATAGCTGCGTTTTGGATTTACAAGCAGATATTTCCCTGTGCTTACTGCTGTTTCTTCCATATGCCGGTAATGGGCTGAAAACGCCTGTTTTGGGACTCTGCAGAGTAAGTGTTTGCAGACTGCTGAATCCACACACGGGTTTAACTCTGGAAGTTGAGTGCACACATTGACAACCGTTCTGTTAGATAGCTGCGTTTTGGATTTAGAAGCAGATATTTCCCTGTGCTTACTGCTGTTTCTTCCATATGCCGGTAATGGGTTGAAAACGCCTGTTTTGGGACTCTGCAGAGAAACTGTTTGCAGACTGCTGAATCCACACACGGGTTTAACTCTGGAAGTTGAGTGCACACATTGACAACCGTTCTGTTAGATAGCTGCGTTTTGGATTTAGAAGCAGATATTTCCCTGTGCTTACTGCTGTTTCTTCCATATGCCGGTAATGGGCTGAAAACGCCTGTTTTGGGACTCTGCACAGAAAGTGTTTGCAGACTGCTGAATCCACACACGGGTTTAACTCTGGAAGTTGAGTGCACACATTGACAACCGTTCTGTTAGATAGCTGCGTTTTGGATTTAGAAGCAGATATTTCCCTGTGCTTACTGCTGTTTCTTCCATATGCCGGTAATGGGCTGAAAACGCCTGTTTTGGGACTCTGCAGAGAAAGTGTTTGCAGACTGCTGAATCCACACACGGGTTTAACTCTGGAAGTTGAGTGCACACATTGACAACCGTTCTGTTAGATAGCTGCGTTTTGGATTTAGAAGCAGATATCTCCCTGAGCTTACTGCTGTTTCTTCCATATGCCGGTAATGGGTTGAAAACGCCTCTTTTGGGACTCTGCAGAGAAAGTGTTTGCAGACTGCTGAATCCACACACGGGTTTAACTCTGGAAGTTGAGTGCACACATTGACAACCGTTCTGTTAGATAGCTGCGTTTTGGATTTAGAAGCAGATATTTCCCTGTGCTTACTGCTGTTTCTTCCATATGCCGGTAATGGGCTGAAAACGCCTGTTTTGGGACTCTGCACAGAAAGGGTTTGCAGACTGCTGAATCCACACACGGGTTTAACTCTGGAAGTTGAGTGCACACATTGACAACCGTTCTGTTAGATAGCTGCGTTTTGGATTTAGAAGCAGATATTTCCCTGTGCTTACTGCTGTTTCTTCCATATGCCGGTAATGGGCTGAAAACGCCTGTTTTGGGACTCTGCACAGAAAGGGTTTGCAGACTGCTGAATCCACACACGGGTTTAACTCTGGAAGTTGAGTGCACACATTGACAACCGTTCTGTTAGATAGCTGCGTTTTGGATTTAGAAGCAGATATTTCCCTGTGCTTACTGCTGTTTCTTCCATATGCCGGTAATGGGCTGAAAACGCCTGTTTTGGGACTCTGCACAGAAAGGGTTTGCAGACTGCTGAATCCACACACGGGTTTAACTCTGGAAGTTGAGTGCACACATTGACAACCGTTCTGTTAGATAGCTGCGTTTTGGATTTAGAAGCAGATATTTCCCTGTGCTTACTGCTGTTTCTTCCATATGCCGGTAATGGGCTGAAAACGCCTGTTTTGGGACTCTGCACAGAAAGGGTTTGCAGACTGCTGAATCCACACACGGGTTTAACTCTGGAAGTTGAGTGCACACGTTGACAACCGTTCTGTTAGATAGCTGCGTTTTGGATTTAGAAGCAGATATTTCCCTGTGCTTACTGCTGTTTCTTCCATATGCCGGTAATGGGCTGAAAACGCCTGTTTTGGGACTCTGCAGAGAAAGTGTTTGCAGACTGCTGAATCCACACACGGGTTTAACTCTGGAAGTTGAGTGCACACATTGACAACCGTTCTGTTAGATAGCTGCGTTTTGGATTTAGAAGCAGATATTTCCCTGTGCTTACAGCTGTTTCTTCCATATGCCGGTAATGGGTTGAAAACGCCTGTTTTGGGACTATGCAGAGAAAGTGTTTGCGGACTGCTGAATCCACACACGGGTTTAACTCTGGAAGTTGAGTGCACACATTGACAACCGTTCTGTTAGATAGCTGCGTTTTGGATTTAGAAGGAGATATTTCCCTGTGCTTACTGCTGTTTCTTCCATATGCCGGTAATGGGCTGAAAACGCCTGTTTTGGGACTCTGCAGAGAAAGTGTTTGCAGACTGCTGAATCCACACACGGGTTTAACTCTGGAAGTTGAGTGCACACATTGACAACCGTTCTGTTAGATAGCTGCGTTTTGGATTTACAAGCAGATATTTCCCTGTGCTTACTGCTGTTTCTTCCATATGCCGGTAATGGGCTGAAAACGCCTGTTTTGGGACTCTGCAGAGTAAGTGTTTGCAGACTGCTGAATCCACACACGGGTTTAACTCTGGAAGTTGAGTGCACACATTGACAACCGTTCTGTTAGATAGCTGCGTTTTGGATTTAGAAGCAGATATTTCCCTGTGCTTACTGCTGTTTCTTCCATATGCCGGTAATGGGTTGAAAACGCCTGTTTTGGGACTCTGCAGAGAAAGTGTTTGCAGACTGCTGAATCCACACACGGGTTTAACTCTGGAAGTTGAGTGCACACATTGACAACCGTTCTGTTAGATAGCTGCGTTTTGGATTTAGAAGCAGATATTTCCCTGTGCTTACTGCTGTTTCTTCCATATGCCGGTAATGGGCTGAAAACGCCTGTTTTGGGACTCTGCAGAGAAAGTGTTTGCAGACTGCTGAATCCACACACGGGTTTAACTCTGGAAGTTGAGTGCACACATTGACAACCGTTCTGTTAGATAGCTGCGTTTTGGATTTAGAAGCAGATATTTCCCTGTGCTTACTGCTGTTTCTTCCATATGCCGGTAATGGGCTGAAAACGCCTGTTTTGGGACTCTGCAGAGAAAGTGTTTGCAGACTGCTGAATCCACACACGGGTTTAACTCTGGAAGTTGAGTGCACACATTGACAACCGTTCTGTTAGATAGCTGCGTTTTGGATTTAGAAGCAGATATTTCCCTGTGCTTACTGCTGTTTCTTCCATATGCCGGTAATGGGCTGAAAACGCCTGTTTTGGGACTCTGCAGAGAAAGGGTTTGCAGACTGCTGAATCCACACACGGGTTTAACTCTGGAAGTTGAGTGCACACATTGACAACCGTTCTGATAGATAGCTGCGTTTTGGATTTAGAAGCAGATATTTCCCTGTGCTTACTGCTGTTTCTTCCATATGCCGGTAATGGGCTGAAAACGCCTGTTTTGGGACTCTGCACAGAAAGGGTTTGCAGACTGCTGAATCCACACACGGGTTTAACTCTGGAAGTTGAGTGCACACATTGACAACCGTTCTGTTAGATAGCTGTGTTTTGGCTTTAGAAGCAGATATCTCCCTGAGCTTACTGCTGTTTCTTACATATGCCGGTAATGGGTTGAAAACGCCTCTTTTGGGACTCCGCAGAGAAAGTGTTTGCAGACTGCTGAATCCACACACGGGTTTAACTCTGGAAGTTGAGTGCACACATTGACAACCGTTCTGTTAGATAGCTGCGTTTTGGATTTAGAAGCAGATATCTCCCTGTGCTTACTGCTGTTTCTTCCATATGCCGGTAATGGGCTGAAAACGCCTGTTTTGGGACTCTGCACAGAAAGGGTTTGCAGACTGCTGAATCCACACACGGGTTTAACTCTGGAAGTTGAGTGCACACATTGACAACCGTTCTGTTAGATAGCTGCGTTTTGGATTTAGAAGCAGATATTTCCCTGTGCTTACTGCTGTTTCTTCCATATGCCGGTAATGGGCTGAAAACGCCTGTTTTGGGACTCTGCACAGAAAGGGTTTGCAGACTGCTGAATCCACACACGGGTTTAACTCTGGAAGTTGAGTGCACACATTGACAACCGTTCTGTTAGATAGCTGCGTTTTGGATTTAGAAGCAGATATTTCCCTGTGCTTACTGCTGTTTCTTCCATATGCCGGTAATGGGCTGAAAACGCCTGTTTTGGGACTCTGCAGAGAAAGTGTTTGCAGACTGCTGAATCCACACACGGGTTTAACTCTGGAAGTTGAGTGCACACATTGACAACCGTTCTGTTAGATAGCTGCGTTTTGGATTTAGAAGCAGATATTTCCCTGTGCTTACTGCTGTTTCTTCCATATGCCGGTAATGGGTTGAAAACGCCTGTTTTGGGACTATGCAGAGAAAGTGTTTGCGGACTGCTGAATCCACACACGGGTTTAACTCTGGAAGTTGAGTGCACACATTGACAACCGTTCTGTTAGATAGCTGCGTTTTGGATTTAGAAGGAGATATTTCCCTGTGCTTACTGCTGTTTCTTCCATATGCCGGTAATGGGCTGAAAACGCCTGTTTTGGGACTCTGCAGAGAAAGTGTTTGCAGACTGCTGAATCCACAAACGGGTTTAACTCTGGAAGTTGAGTGCACACATTGACAACCGTTCTGTTAGATAGCTGCGTTTTGGATTTAGAAGCAGATATTTCCCTGTGCTTACTGCTGTTTCTTCCATATGCCGGTAATGGACTGAAAACGCCTGTTTTGGGACTCTGCACAGAAAGGGTTTGCAGACTGCTGAATCCACACACGGGTTTAACTCTGGAAGTTGAGTGCACACATTGACAACCGTTCTGTTAGATAGCTGCGTTTTGGATTTAGAAGCAGATATTTCCCTGTGCTTACTGCTGTTTCTTCCATATGCCGGTAATGGGCTGAAAACGCCTGTTTTGGGACTCTGCAGAGAAAGTGTTTGCAGACTGCTGAATCCACACACGGGTTCAACTCTGGAAGTTGAGTGAACACATTGACAACCGTTCTGTTAGATAGCTGCGTTTTGGATTTAGAAGCAGATATTTCCCTGTGCTTACTGCTGTTTCTTCCATATGCCGGTAATGGACTGAAAACGCCTGTTTTGGGACTCTGCAGAGAAAGTGTTTGCAGACTGCTGAATCCACACACGGGTTTAACTCTGGAAGTTGAGTGCACACATTGACAACCGTTCTGTTAGATAGCTGCGTTTTGGATTTAGAAGCAGATATTTCCCTGTGCTTACTGCTGTTTCTTCCATATGCCGGTAATGGGCTGAAAACGCCTGTTTTGGGACTCTGCACAGAAAGGGTTTGCAGACTGCTGAATCCACACACGGGTTTAACTCTGGAAGTTGAGTGCACACGTTGACAACCGTTCTGTTAGATAGCTGCGTTTTGGATTTAGAAGCAGATATTTCCCTGTGCTTACTGCTGTTTCTTCCATATGCCGGTAATGGGTTGAAAACGCCTGTTTTGGGACTCTGCAGAGAAAGTGTTTGCGGACTGCTGAATCCACACACGGGTTTAACTCTGGAAGTTGAGTGCACACATTGACAACCGTTCTGTTAGATAGCTGCGTTTTGGATTTGGAAGGAGATATTTCCCTGTGCTTACTGCTGTTTCTTCCATATGCCGGTAATGGGCTGAAAACGCCTGTTTTGGGACTCTGCAGAGAAAGTGTTTGCAGACTGCTGAATCCACACACGGGTTTAACTCTGGAAGTTGAGTGCACACATTGACAACCGTTCTGTTAGATAGCTGCGTTTTGGATTTAGAAGCAGATATTTCCCTGTGCTTACTGCTGTTTCTTCCATATGCCGGTAATGGGCTGAAAACGCCTGTTTTGGGACTCTGCAGAGAAAGGGTTTGCAGACTGCTGAATCCTCACACGCGTTTAACTCTGGAAGTTGAGTGCACACATTGACAACCGTTCTGTTAGATAGCTGCGTTTTGGATTTAGAAGCAGATATTTCCCTGTGCTTACTGCTGTTTCTTCCATATGCCGGTAATGGGCTGAAAACGCCTGTTTTGGGACTCTGCACAGAAAGGGTTTGCAGACTGCTGAATCCACACACGGGTTTAACTCTGGAAGTTGAGTGCACACATTGACAACCGTTCTGTTAGATAGCTGCGTTTTGGATTTAGAAGCAGATATTTCCCTGTGCTTACTGCTGTTTCTTCCATATGCCGGTAATGGGCTGAAAACGCCTGTTTTGGGACTCTGCAGAGAAAGTGTTTGCAGACTGCTGAATCCACACACGGGTTTAACTCTGGAAGTTGAGTGCACACATTGACAACCGTTCTGTTAGATAGCTGCGTTTTGGATTTAGAAGCAGATATTTCCCTGTGCTTACTGCTGTTTCTTCCATATGCCGGTAATGGGCTGAAAACGCCTGTTTTGGGACTCTGCAGAGAAAGTGTTTGCAGACTGCTGAATCCACACACGGGTTTAACTCTGGAAGTTGAGTGCACACATTGGCAACCGTTCTGTTAGATAGCTGCGTTTTGGATTTAGAAGCAGATATTTCCCTGTGCTTACTGCTGTTTCTTCCATATGCCGGTAATGGGCTGAAAACGCCTGTTTTGGGACTCTGCAGAGAAAGGGTTTGCAGACTGCTGAATCCACACACGCGTTTAACTCTGGAAATTGAGTGCACACATTGACAACCGTTCTCTTAGATAGCTGCGTTTTGGATTTAGAAGCAGTTATTTCCCAGTGCTTACTGTTGTTTCTTCCATATGCCGGTAATGGGCTGAAAACGCCTGTTTTGGGACTCTGCAGAGAAAGTGTTTGCAGACTGCTGAATCCACACACGGGTTTAACTCTGGAAGTTGAGTGCACACATTGACAACCGTTCTGTTAGATAGCTGCGTTTTGGATTTAGAAGCAGATATTTCCCTGTGCTTACTGCTGTTTCTTCCATATGCCGGTAATGGGTTGAAAACGCCTGTTTTGGGACTCTGCAGAGAAAGTGTTTGCAGACTGCTGAATCCACACACGGGTTCAACTCTGGAAGTTGAGTGCACACATTGACAACCGTTCTGTTAGATAGCTGCGTTTTGGATTTAGAAGCAGATATTTCCCTGTGCTTACTGCTGTTTCTTCCATATGCCGGTAATGGGCTGAAAACGCCTGTTTTGGGACTCTGCACAGAAAGGGTTTGCAGACTGCTGAATCCACACACGGGTTTAACTCTGGAAGTTGAGTGCACACATTGACAACCGTTCTGTTAGATAGCTGCGTTTTGGATTTAGAAGCAGATATTTCCCTGTGCTTACTGCTGTTTCTTCCATTTGTCGGTAATGGGCTGAAAACGCCTGTTTTGGGACTCTGCAGAGAAAGGGTTTGCAGACTGCTGAATCCGCACACGGGTTTAACTCTGGAAGTTGAGTGCACACATTGACAACCGTTCTGTTAGATAGCTGCGTTTTGGATTTAGAAGCAGATATTTCCCTGTGCTTACTGCTGTTTCTTCCATATGCCGGTAATGGGCTGAAAACGCCTGTTTTGGGACTCTGCAGAGAAAGGGTTTGCAGACTGCTGAATCCACACACGGGTTTAACTCTGGAAGTAGAGTGCACACATTGACAACCGTTCTGTTAGATAGCTGCGTTTTGGATTTAGAAGCAGATATTTCCCTGTGCTTACTGCTGTTTCTTCCATATGCCGGTAATGGGTTGAAAACGCCTGTTTTGGGACTCTGCAGAGAAAGTGTTTGCGGACTGCTGAATCCACACACGGGTTTAACTCTGGAAGTTGAGTGCACACATTGACAACCGTTCTGTTAGATAGCTGCGTTTTGGATTTAGAAGGAGATATTTCCCTGTGCTTACTGCTGTTTCTTCCATATGCCAGTAATGGGCTGAAAACGCCTGTTTTGGGACTCTGCAGAGAAAGTGTTTGCAGACTGCTGAATCCACACACGGGTTTATCTCTGGAAGTTGAGTGCACACATTGACAACCGTTCTGTTAGATAGCTGCGTTTTGGATTTAGAAGCAGATATTTCCCTGTGCTTACTGCTGTTTCTTCCATATGCCGGTAATGGGCTGAAAACGCCTGTTTTGGGACTCTGCACAGAAAGGGTTTGCAGACTGCTGAATCCACACACGGGTTTAACTCTGGAAGTTGAGTGCACACATTGACAACCGTTCTGTTAGATAGCTGCGTTTTGGATTTAGAAGCAGATATTTCCCTGTGCTTACTGCTGTTTCTTCCATATGCCGGTAATGGGCTGAAAACGCCTGTTTTGGGACTCTGCACAGAAAGGGTTTGCAGACTGCTGAATCCACACACGGGTTTAACTCTGGAAGTTGAGTGCACACATTGACAACCGTTCTGTTAGATAGCTGCGTTTTGGATTTAGAAGCAGATATTTCCCTGTGCTTACTGCTGTTTCTTCCATATGCCGGTAATGGGCTGAAAACGCCTGTTTTGGGACTCTGCACAGAAAGGGTTTGCAGACTGCTGAATCCACACACGGGTTTAACTCTGGAAGTTGAGTGCACACGTTGACAACCGTTCTGTTAGATAGCTGCGTTTTGGATTTAGAAGCAGATATTTCCCTGTGCTTACTGCTGTTTCTTCCATATGCCGGTAATGGGCTGAAAACGCCTGTTTTGGGACTCTGCACAGAAAGGGTTTGCAGACTGCTGAATCCACACACGGGTTTAACTCTGGAAGTTGAGTGCACACATTGACAACCGTTCTAATAGATAGCTGCGTTTTGGATTTAGAAGCAGATATTTCCCTGTGCTTACTGCTGTTTCTTCCATATGCCGGTAATGGGCTGAAAACGCCTGTTTTGGGACTCTGCAGAGAAAGTGTTTGCAGACTGCTGAATCCACACACGGGTTTAACTCTGGAAGTTGAGTGCACACATTGACAACCGTTCTGTTAGATAGCTGCGTTTTGGATTTAGAAGCAGATATTTCCCTGTGCTTACAGCTGTTTCTTCCATATGCCGGTAATGGGTTGAAAACGCCTGTTTTGGGACTATGCAGAGAAAGTGTTTGCGGACTGCTGAATCCACACACGGGTTTAACTCTGGAAGTTGAGTGCACACATTGACAACCGTTCTGTTAGATAGCTGCGTTTTGGATTTAGAAGGAGATATTTCCCTGTGCTTACTGCTGTTTCTTCCATATGCCGGTAATGGGCTGAAAACGCCTGTTTTGGGACTCTGCAGAGAAAGTGTTTGCAGACTGCTGAATCCACACACGGGTTTAACTCTGGAAGTTGAGTGCACACATTGACAACCGTTCTGTTAGATAGCTGCGTTTTGGATTTACAAGCAGATATTTCCCTGTGCTTACTGCTGTTTCTTCCATATGCCGGTAATGGGCTGAAAACGCCTGTTTTGGGACTCTGCAGAGTAAGTGTTTGCAGACTGCTGAATCCACACACGGGTTTAACTCTGGAAGTTGAGTGCACACATTGACAACCGTTCTGTTAGATAGCTGCGTTTTGGATTTAGAAGCAGATATTTCCCTGTGCTTACTGCTGTTTCTTCCATATGCCGGTAATGGGTTGAAAACGCCTGTTTTGGGACTCTGCAGAGAAAGTGTTTGCAGACTGCTGAATCCACACACGGGTTTAACTCTGGAAGTTGAGTGCACACATTGACAACCGTTCTGTTAGATAGCTGCGTTTTGGATTTAGAAGCAGATATTTCCCTGTGCTTACTGCTGTTTCTTCCATATGCCGGTAATGGGCTGAAAACGCCTGTTTTGGGACTCTGCAGAGAAAGTGTTTGCAGACTGCTGAATCCACACACGGGTTTAACTCTGGAAGTTGAGTGCACACATTGACAACCGTTCTGTTAGATAGCTGCGTTTTGGATTTAGAAGGAGATATTTCCCTGTGCTTACTGCTGTTTCTTCCATATGCCGGTAATGGGTTGAAAACGCCTGTTTTGGGACTCTGCAGAGAAAGTGTTTGCAGACTGCTGAATCCACACACGGGTTTAACTCTGGAAGTTGAGTGCACACATTGACAACCGTTCTGTTAGATAGCTGCGTTTTGGATTTACAAGCAGATATTTCCCTGTGCTTACTGCTGTTTCTTCCATATGCCGGTAATGGGCTGAAAACGCCTGTTTTGGGACTCTGCAGAGAAAGTGTTTGCAGACTGCTGAATCCACACACGGGTTTAACTCTGGAAGTTGAGTGCACACATTGACAACCGTTCTGTTAGATAGCTGCGTTTTGGATTTAGAAGCAGATATTTCCCTGTGCTTACTGCTGTTTCTTCCATATGCCGGTAATGGGCTGAAAACGCCTGTTTTGGGACTCTGCAGAGAAAGTGTTTGCAGACTGCTGAATCCACACACGGGTTTAACTCTGGAAGTTGAGTGCACACATTGACAACCGTTCTGTTAGATAGCTGCGTTTTGGATTTAGAAGCAGATATTTCCCTGTGCTTACTGCTGTTTCTTCCATATGCCGGTAATGGGCTGAAAACGCCTGTTTTGGGACTCTGCAGAGAAAGGGTTTGCAGACTGCTGAATCCACACACGGGTTTAACTCTGGAAGTTGAGTGCACACATTGACAACCGTTCTGATAGATAGCTGCGTTTTGGATTTAGAAGCAGATATTTCCCTGTGCTTACTGCTGTTTCTTCCATATGCCGGTAATGGGCTGAAAACGCCTGTTTTGGGACTCTGCACAGAAAGGGTTTGCAGACTGCTGAATCCACACACGGGTTTAACTCTGGAAGTTGAGTGCACACATTGACAACCGTTCTGTTAGATAGCTGCGTTTTGGATTTAGAAGCAGATATCTCCCTGAGCTTACTGCTGTTTCTTACATATGCCGGTAATGGGTTGAAAACGCCTCTTTTGGGACTCCGCAGAGAAAGTGTTTGCAGACTGCTGAATCCACACACGGGTTTAACTCTGGAAGTTGAGTGCACACATTGACAACCGTTCTGTTAGATAGCTGCGTTTTGGATTTAGAAGCAGATATCTCCCTGTGCTTACTGCTGTTTCTTCCATATGCCGGTAATGGGCTGAAAACGCCTGTTTTGGGACTCTGCACAGAAAGGGTTTGCAGACTGCTGAATCCACACACGGGTTTAACTCTGGAAGTTGAGTGCACACATTGACAACCGTTCTGTTAGATAGCTGCGTTTTGGATTTAGAAGCAGATATTTCCCTGTGCTTACTGCTGTTTCTTCCATATGCCGGTAATGGGCTGAAAACGCCTGTTTTGGGACTCTGCACAGAAAGGGTTTGCAGACTGCTGAATCCACACACGGGTTTAACTCTGGAAGTTGAGTGCACACATTGACAACCGTTCTGTTAGATAGCTGCGTTTTGGATTTAGAAGCAGATATTTCCCTGTGCTTACTGCTGTTTCTTCCATATGCCGGTAATGGGCTGAAAACGCCTGTTTTGGGACTCTGCAGAGAAAGGGTTTGCAGACTGCTGAATCCACACACGGGTTTAACTCTGGAAGTTGAGTGCACACATTGACAACCGTTCTGTTAGATAGCTGCGTTTTGGATTTAGAAGCAGATATTTCCCTGTGCTTACTGCTGTTTCTTCCATATGCCGGTAATGGGTTGAAAACGCCTGTTTTGGGACTATGCAGAGAAAGTGTTTGCGGACTGCTGAATCCACACACGGGTTTAACTCTGGAAGTTGAGTGCACACATTGACAACCGTTCTGTTAGATAGCTGCGTTTTGGATTTAGAAGGAGATATTTCCCTGTGCTTACTGCTGTTTCTTCCATATGCCGGTAATGGGCTGAAAACGCCTGTTTTGGGACTCTGCAGAGAAAGTGTTTGCAGACTGCTGAATCCACAAACGGGTTTAACTCTGGAAGTTGAGTGCACACATTGACAACCGTTCTGTTAGATAGCTGCGTTTTGGATTTAGAAGCAGATATTTCCCTGTGCTTACTGCTGTTTCTTCCATATGCCGGTAATGGACTGAAAACGCCTGTTTTGGGACTCTGCACAGAAAGGGTTTGCAGACTGCTGAATCCACACACGGGTTTAACTCTGGAAGTTGAGTGCACACATTGACAACCGTTCTGTTAGATAGCTGCGTTTTGGATTTAGAAGCAGATATTTCCCTGTGCTTACTGCTGTTTCTTCCATATGCCGGTAATGGGCTGAAAACGCCTGTTTTGGGACTCTGCAGAGAAAGTGTTTGCAGACTGCTGAATCCACACACGGGTTCAACTCTGGAAGTTGAGTGAACACATTGACAACCGTTCTGTTAGATAGCTGCGTTTTGGATTTAGAAGCAGATATTTCCCTGTGCTTACTGCTGTTTCTTCCATATGCCGGTAATGGACTGAAAACGCCTGTTTTGGGACTCTGCAGAGAAAGTGTTTGCAGACTGCTGAATCCACACACGGGTTTAACTCTGGAAGTTGAGTGCACACATTGACAACCGTTCTGTTAGATAGCTGCGTTTTGGATTTAGAAGCAGATATTTCCCTGTGCTTACTGCTGTTTCTTCCATATGCCGGTAATGGGCTGAAAACGCCTGTTTTGGGACTCTGCACAGAAAGGGTTTGCAGACTGCTGAATCCACACACGGGTTTAACTCTGGAAGTTGAGTGCACACGTTGACAACCGTTCTGTTAGATAGCTGCGTTTTGGATTTAGAAGCAGATATTTCCCTGTGCTTACTGCTGTTTCTTCCATATGCCGGTAATGGGTTGAAAACGCCTGTTTTGGGACTCTGCAGAGAAAGTGTTTGCGGACTGCTGAATCCACACACGGGTTTAACTCTGGAAGTTGAGTGCACACATTGACAACCGTTCTGTTAGATAGCTGCGTTTTGGATTTGGAAGGAGATATTTCCCTGTGCTTACTGCTGTTTCTTCCATATGCCGGTAATGGGCTGAAAACGCCTGTTTTGGGACTCTGCAGAGAAAGTGTTTGCAGACTGCTGAATCCACACACGGGTTTAACTCTGGAAGTTGAGTGCACACATTGACAACCGTTCTGTTAGATAGCTGCGTTTTGGATTTAGAAGCAGATATTTCCCTGTGCTTACTGCTGTTTCTTCCATATGCCGGTAATGGGCTGAAAACGCCTGTTTTGGGACTCTGCAGAGAAAGGGTTTGCAGACTGCTGAATCCTCACACGCGTTTAACTCTGGAAGTTGAGTGCACACATTGACAACCGTTCTGTTAGATAGCTGCGTTTTGGATTTAGAAGCAGATATTTCCCTGTGCTTACTGCTGTTTCTTCCATATGCCGGTAATGGGCTGAAAACGCCTGTTTTGGGACTCTGCACAGAAAGGGTTTGCAGACTGCTGAATCCACACACGGGTTTAACTCTGGAAGTTGAGTGCACACATTGACAACCGTTCTGTTAGATAGCTGCGTTTTGGATTTAGAAGCAGATATTTCCCTGTGCTTACTGCTGTTTCTTCCATATGCCGGTAATGGGCTGAAAACGCCTGTTTTGGGACTCTGCAGAGAAAGTGTTTGCAGACTGCTGAATCCACACACGGGTTTAACTCTGGAAGTTGAGTGCACACATTGACAACCGTTCTGTTAGATAGCTGCGTTTTGGATTTAGAAGCAGATATTTCCCTGTGCTTACTGCTGTTTCTTCCATATGCCGGTAATGGGCTGAAAACGCCTGTTTTGGGACTCTGCAGAGAAAGTGTTTGCAGACTGCTGAATCCACACACGGGTTTAACTCTGGAAGTTGAGTGCACACATTGGCAACCGTTCTGTTAGATAGCTGCGTTTTGGATTTAGAAGCAGATATTTCCCTGTGCTTACTGCTGTTTCTTCCATATGCCGGTAATGGGCTGAAAACGCCTGTTTTGGGACTCTGCAGAGAAAGGGTTTGCAGACTGCTGAATCCACACACGCGTTTAACTCTGGAAATTGAGTGCACACATTGACAACCGTTCTCTTAGATAGCTGCGTTTTGGATTTAGAAGCAGTTATTTCCCAGTGCTTACTGTTGTTTCTTCCATATGCCGGTAATGGGCTGAAAACGCCTGTTTTGGGACTCTGCAGAGAAAGTGTTTGCAGACTGCTGAATCCACACACGGGTTTAACTCTGGAAGTTGAGTGCACACATTGACAACCGTTCTGTTAGATAGCTGCGTTTTGGATTTAGAAGCAGATATTTCCCTGTGCTTACTGCTGTTTCTTCCATATGCCGGTAATGGGTTGAAAACGCCTGTTTTGGGACTCTGCAGAGAAAGTGTTTGCAGACTGCTGAATCCACACACGGGTTCAACTCTGGAAGTTGAGTGCACACATTGACAACCGTTCTGTTAGATAGCTGCGTTTTGGATTTAGAAGCAGATATTTCCCTGTGCTTACTGCTGTTTCTTCCATATGCCGGTAATGGGCTGAAAACGCCTGTTTTGGGACTCTGCACAGAAAGGGTTTGCAGACTGCTGAATCCACACACGGGTTTAACTCTGGAAGTTGAGTGCACACATTGACAACCGTTCTGTTAGATAGCTGCGTTTTGGATTTAGAAGCAGATATTTCCCTGTGCTTACTGCTGTTTCTTCCATTTGTCGGTAATGGGCTGAAAACGCCTGTTTTGGGACTCTGCAGAGAAAGTGTTTGCAGACTGCTGAATCCACACACGGGTTTAACTCTGGAAGTTGAGTGCACACATTGACAACCGTTCTGTTAGATAGCTGCGTTTTGGATTTAGAAGCAGATATTTCCCTGTGCTTACTGCTGTTTCTTCCATATGCCGGTAATGGACTGAAAACGCCTGTTTTGGGACTCTGCAGAGAAAGTGTTTGCAGACTGCTGAATCCACACACGGGTTTAACTCTGGAAGTTGAGTGCACACATTGACAACCGTTCTGTTAGATAGCTGCGTTTTGGATTTAGAAGCAGATATTTCCCTGTGCTTACTGCTGTTTCTTCCATATGCCGGTAATGGGCTGAAAACGCCTGTTTTGGGACTCTGCAGAGAAAGTGTTTGCAGACTGCTGAATCCACACACGGGTTTAACTCTGGAAGTTGAGTGCACACATTGACAACCGTTCTGTTAGATAGCTGCGTTTTGGATTTAGAAGCAGATATTTCCCTGTGCTTACTGCTGTTTCTTCCATATGCCGGTAATGGGTTGAAAACGCCTGTTTTGGGACTCTGCAGAGAAAGTGTTTGCGGACTGCTGAATCCACACACGGGTTTAACTCTGGAAGTTGAGTGCACACATTGACAACCGTTCTGTTAGATAGCTGCGTTTTGGATTTGGAAGGAGATATTTCCCTGTGCTTACTGCTGTTTCTTCCATATGCCGGTAATGGGCTGAAAACGCCTGTTTTGGGACTCTGCAGAGAAAGTGTTTGCAGACTGCTGAATCCACACACGGGTTTAACTCTGGAAGTTGAGTGCACACATTGACAACCGTTCTGTTAGATAGCTGCGTTTTGGATTTAGAAGCAGATATTTCCCTGTGCTTACTGCTGTTTCTTCCATATGCCGGTAATGGGCTGAAAACGCCTGTTTTGGGACTCTGCAGAGAAAGGGTTTGCAGACTGCTGAATCCTCACACGCGTTTAACTCTGGAAGTTGAGTGCACACATTGACAACCGTTCTGTTAGATAGCTGCGTTTTGGATTTAGAAGCAGATATTTCCCTGTGCTTACTGCTGTTTCTTCCATATGCCGGTAATGGGCTGAAAACGCCTGTTTTGGGACTCTGCACAGAAAGGGTTTGCAGACTGCTGAATCCACACACGGGTTTAACTCTGGAAGTTGAGTGCACACATTGACAACCGTTCTGTTAGATAGCTGCGTTTTGGATTTAGAAGCAGATATTTCCCTGTGCTTACTGCTGTTTCTTCCATATGCCGGTAATGGGCTGAAAACGCCTGTTTTGGGACTCTGCAGAGAAAGTGTTTGCAGACTGCTGAATCCACACACGGGTTTAACTCTGGAAGTTGAGTGCACACATTGACAACCGTTCTGTTAGATAGCTGCGTTTTGGATTTAGAAGCAGATATTTCCCTGTGCTTACTGCTGTTTCTTCCATATGCCGGTAATGGGCTGAAAACGCCTGTTTTGGGACTCTGCAGAGAAAGTGTTTGCAGACTGCTGAATCCACACACGGGTTTAACTCTGGAAGTTGAGTGCACACATTGACAACCGTTCTGTTAGATAGCTGCGTTTTGGATTTAGAAGCAGATATTTCCCTGTGCTTACTGCTGTTTCTTCCATATGCCGGTAATGGGCTGAAAACGCCTGTTTTGGGGACTCTGCAGAGAAAGGGTTTGCAGACTGCTGAATCCACACACGCGTTTAACTCTGGAAATTGAGTGCACACATTGACAACCGTTCTCTTAGATAGCTGCGTTTTGGATTTAGAAGCAGATATTTCCCAGTGCTTACTGTTGTTTCTTCCATATGCCGGTAATGGGCTGAAAACGCCTGTTTTGGGACTCTGCAGAGAAAGTGTTTGCAGACTGCTGAATCCACACACGGGTTTAACTCTGGAAGTTGAGTGCACACATTGACAACCGTTCTGTTAGATAGCTGCGTTTTGGATTTAGAAGCAGATATTTCCCTGTGCTTACTGCTGTTTCTCTTCCATATGCCGGTAATGGGTTGAAAACGCCTGTTTTGGGACTCTGCAGAGAAAGTGTTTGCAGACTGCTGAATCCACACACGGGTTCAACTCTGGAAGTTGAGTGCACACATTGACAACCGTTCTGTTAGATAGCTGCGTTTTGGATTTAGAAGCAGATATTTCCCTGTGCTTACTGCTGTTTCTTCCATATGCCGGTAATGGGCTGAAAACGCCTGTTTTGGGACTCTGCAGAGAAAGTGTTTGCAGACTGCTGAATCCACACACGGGTTTAACTCTGGAAGTTGAGTGCACACATTGACAACCGTTCTGTTAGATAGCTGCGTTTTGGATTTAGAAGCAGATATTTCCCTGTGCTTACTGCTGTTTCTTCCATTTGTCGGTAATGGGCTGAAAACGCCTGTTTTGGGACTCTGCAGAGAAAGGGTTTGCAGACTGCTGAATCCACACACGGGTTTAACTCTGGAAGTTGAGTGCACACATTGACAACCGTTCTGTTAGATAGCTGCGTTTTGGATTTAGAAGCAGATATTTCCCTGTGCCTACTGCTGTTTCTTCCATATGCCGGTAATGGGGCTGAAAACGCCTGTTTTGGGACTCTGCAGAGAAAGGGTTTGCAGACTGCTGAATCCGCACACGGGTTTAACTCTGGAAGTTGAGTGCACACATTGACAACCGTTCTGTTAGATAGCTGCGTTTTGGATTTAGAAGCAGATATTTCCCTGTGCTTACTGCTGTTTCTTCCATATGCCGGTAATGGGCTGAAAACGCCTGTTTTGGGACTCTGCAGAGAAAGGGTTTGCAGACTGCTGAATCCACACACGGGTTTAACTCTGGAAGTAGAGTGCACACATTGACAACCGTTCTGTTAGATAGCTGCGTTTTGGATTTAGAAGCAGATATTTCCCTGTGCTTACTGCTGTTTCTTCCATATGCCGGTAATGGGTTGAAAACGCCTGTTTTGGGACTCTGCAGAGAAAGTGTTTGCGGACTGCTGAATCCACACACGGGTTTAACTCTGGAAGTTGAGTGCACACATTGACAACCGTTCTGTTAGATAGCTGCGTTTTGGATTTAGAAGGAGATATTTCCCTGTGCTTACTGCTGTTTCTTCCATATGCCAGTAATGGGCTGAAAACGCCTGTTTTGGGACTCTGCAGAGAAAGTGTTTGCAGACTGCTGAATCCACACATGGGTTTATCTCTGGAAGTTGAGTGCACACATTGACAACCGTTCTGTTAGATAGCTGCGTTTTGGATTTAGAAGCAGATATTTCCCTGTGCTTACTGCTGTTTCTTCCATATGCCGGTAATGGGCTGAAAACGCCTGTTTTGGGACTCTGCAGAGAAAGTGTTTGCAGACTGCTGAATCCACACACGGGTTTAACTCTGGAAGTTGAGTGCACACATTGACAACCGTTCTGTTAGATAGCTGCGTTTTGGATTTAGAAGCAGATATTTCCCTGTGCTTACTGCTGTTTCTTCCATATGCCGGTAAAGGGCTGAAAACGCCTGTTTTGGGACTCTGCAGAGAAAGTGTTTGCAGACTGCTGAATCCACACACGGGTTTAACTCTGGAAGTTGAGTGCACACATTGGCAACCGTTCTGTTAGATAGCTGCGTTTTGGATTTAGAAGCAGATATTTCCCTGTGCTTACTGCTGTTTCTTCCATATGCCGGTAATGGGCTGAAATCGCCTGTTTTGGGACTCTGCACAGAAAGGGTTTGCAGACTGCTGAATCCACACACGGGTTTAACTCTGGAAGTTGAGTGCACACATTGACAACCGTTCTGTTAGATAGCTGCGTTTTGGATTTAGAAGCAGATATTTCCCTGTGCTTACTGCTGTTTCTTCCATTTGTCGGTAATGGGCTGAAAACGCCTGTTTTGGGACTCTGCAGAGAAAGGGTTTGCAGACTGCTGAATCCACACACGGGTTTAACTCTGGAAGTTGAGTGCACACATTGACAACCGTTCTGTTAGATAGCTGCGTTTTGGATTTAGAAGCAGATATTTCCCTGTGCTTACTGCTGTTTCTTCCATATGCCGGTAATGGGCTGAAAACGCCTGTTTTGGGACTCTGCAAAGAAAGTGTTTGCAGACTGCTGAATCCACACACGGGTTTAACTCTGGAAGTTGAGTGCACACATTGACAACCGTTCTGTTAGATAGCTGCGTTTTGGATTTAGAAGCAGATATTTCCCTGTGCTTACTGCTGTTTCTTCCATATGCCGGTAATGGGCTGAAAACGCCTGTTTTGGGACTCTGCAGAGAAATTGTTTGCAGACTGCTGAATCCACACACGGGTTTAACTCTGGAAGTTGAGTGCACACATTGACAACCGTTCTGTTAGATAGCTGCGTTTTGGATTTAGAAGCAGATATTTCCCTGTGCTTACTGCTGTTTCTTCCATATGCCGGTAATGGGCTGAAAACGCCTGTTTTGGGACTTTGCAGAGTAAGTGTTTGCAGACTGCTGAATCCACACACGGGTTTAACTCTGGAAGTTGAGTGCACACATTGACAATCGTTCTGTTAGATAGCTGCGTTTTGGATTTAGAAGCAGATATTTCCCTGTGCTTACTGCTGTTTCTTCCATATGCCGGTAATGGGCTGAAAACGCCTGTTTTGGGACTCTGCAGAGAAAGTGTTTGCAGACTGCTGAATCCACACACGGGTTTAACTCTGGAAGTTGAGTGCACACATTGACAACCGTTCTGTTAGATAGCTGCGTTTTGGATTTAGAAGGAGATATTTCCCTGTGCTTACTGCTGTTTCTTCCATATGCCGGTAATGGGCTGAAAACGCCTGTTTTGGGACTCTGCAGAGAAAGTGTTTGCAGACTGCTGAATCCACACACGGGTTTAACTCTGGAAGTTGAGTGCACACATTGACAACCGTTCTGTTAGATAGCTGCGTTTTGGATTTAGAAGCAGATATTTCCCTGTGCTTACTGCTGTTTCTTCCATATGCCGGTAATGGGCTGAAAACGCCTGTTTTGGGACTCTGCAGAGAAAGTGTTTGCAGACTGCTGAATCCACACACGGGTTTAACTCTGGAAGTTGAGTGCACACATTGACAACCGTTCTGTTAGATAGCTGCGTTTTGGATTTAGAAGCAGATATCTCCCTGAGCTTACTGCTGTTTCTTCCATATGCCGGTAATGGGTTGAAAACGCCTGTTTGGGGACTCTGCAGAGAAAGTGTTTGCAGACTGCTGAATCCACACACGGGTTTAACTCTGGAAGTTGAGTGCACACATTGACAACCGTTCTGTTAGATAGCTGCGTTTTGGATTTAGAAGCAGATATTTCCCTGTGCTTACTGCTGTTTCTTCCATATGCCGGTAATGGGCCTGAAAACGCCTGTTTTGGGATTCTGCACAGAAAGGGTTTGCAGACTGCTGAATCCACACACGGGTTTAACTCTGGAAGTTGAGTGCACACATTGACAAACCGTTCTGTTAGATAGCTGCGTTTTGGATTTAGAAGCAGATATTTCCCTGTGCTTACTGCTGTTTCTTCCATATTCCGGTAATGGGCTGAAAACGCCTGTTTTGGGACTCTGCAGAGAGAGGGTTTGCAGACTGCTGAATCGACACACGGGTTTAACTCTGGAAGTTGAGTGCACACATTGACAACCGTTCTGTTAGATAGCTGCGTTTTGGATTTAGAAGCAGATATTTCCCTGTGCTTACTGCTGTTTCTTCCATATGCCGGTAATGGGCTGAAAACGCCTGTTTTGGGACTCTGCAGAGAAAGTGTTTGCAGACTGCTGAATACACACACGGGTTTAACTCTGGAAGTTGAGTGCACACATTGACAACCGTTCTGTTAGATAGCTGCGTTTTGGATTTAGAAGCAGATATTTCCCTGTGCTTACTGCTGTTTCTTCCATATGCCGGTAATGGGTTGAAAACGCCTGTTTTGGGACTATGCAGAGAAAGTGTTTGCGGACTTCTGAATCCACACACGGGTTTAACTCTGGAAGTTGAGTGCACACATTGACAACCGTTCTGTTAGATAGCTGCGTTTTGGATTTAGAAGGAGATATTTCCCTGTGCTTACTGCTGTTTCTTCCATATGCCGGTAATGGGCTGAAAACGCCTGTTTTGGGACTCTGCAGAGAAAGTGTTTGCAGACTGCTGAATCCACACACGGGTTTAACTCTGGAAGTTGAGTGCACACATTGACAACCGTTCTGTTAGATAGCTGCGTTTTGGATTTAGAAGCAGATATTTCCCTGTGCTTACTGCTGTTTCTTCCATATGCCGGTAATGGGCTGAAAACGCCTGTTTTGGGACTCTGCAGAGTAAGTGTTTGCAGACTGCTGAATCCACACACGGGTTTAACTCTGGAAGTTGAGTGCACACATTGACAACCGTTCTGTTAGATAGCTGCGTTTTGGATTTAGAAGCAGATATTTCCCTGTGCTTACTGCTGTTTCTTCCATATGCCGGTAATGGGCTGAAAACGCCTGTTTTGGGACTCTGCAGAGAAAGTGTTTGCAGACTGCTGAATCCACACACGGGTTTAACTCTGGAAGTTGAGTGCACACATTGACAACCGTTCTGTTAGATAGCTGCGTTTTGGATTTAGAAGCAGATATTTCCCTGTGCTTACTGCTGCTTCTTCCATATGCCGGTAATGGGCTGAAAACGCCTGTTTTGGGACTCTGCACAGAAAGGGTTTGCAGACTGCTGAATCCACACACGGGTTTTACTCTGGAAGTTGAGTGCACACATTGACAACCGTTCTGTTAGATAGCTGCGTTTTGGATTTAGAAGCAGATATTTCCCTGTGCTTACTGCTGTTTCTTCCATATGCCGGTAATGGGCTGAAAACGCCTGTTTTGGGACTCTGCAGAGAAAGTGTTTGCAGACTGCTGAATCCACACACGGGTTTAACTCTGGAAGTTGAGTGCACAC
>NW_026989230.1:0-35182 GCF_030222135.1 Aotus nancymaae
AGAGTCCCAAAACAGGCGTTTTCAGCCCATTACCGCATATGGAAGAAACAGCAGTAAGCACAGGGAAATATCTGCTTCTAAATCCAAAACGCAGCTATCTAACAGAACGGTTGTCAATGTGTGCACTCAACTTCCAGAGTTAAACCCGTGTGTGGATTCAGCAGTCTGCAAACACTTTCTCTGCAGAGTCCCAAAACAGGCGTTTTCAGCCCATTACCGGCATATGGAAGAAACAGCAGTAAGCACAGGGAAATATCTGCTTCTAAATCCAAAACGCAGCTATCTAACAGAACGGTTGTCAATGTGTGCACTCAACTTCCAGAGTTAAACCCGTGTGTGGATTCAGCAGTCTGCAAACACTTTCTCTGCAGAGTCCCAAAACAGGCGTTTTCAGCCCATTACCGGCATATGGAAGAAACAGCAGTAAGCACAGGGAAATATCTGCTTCTAAATCCAAAACGCAGCTATCTAACAGAACGGTTGTCAATGTGTGCACTCAACTTCCAGAGTTAAACCCGTGTGTGGATTCAGCAGTCTGCAAACACTTTCTCTGCAGAGTCCCAAAACAGGCGTTTTCAGCCCATTACCGGCATATGGAAGAAACAGCAGTAAGCACAGGGAAATATCTGCTTCTAAATCCAAAACGCAGCTATCTAACAGAACGGTTGTCAATGTGTGCACTCAACTTCCAGAGTTAAACCCGTGTGTGGATTCAGCAGTCTGCAAACACTTTCTCTGCAGAGTCCCAAAACAGGCGTTTTCAGCCCATTACCGGCATATGGAAGAAACAGCAGTAAGCACAGGGAAATATCTGCTTCTAAATCCAAAACGCAGCTATCTAACAGAACGGTTGTCAATGTGTGCACTCAACTTCCAGAGTTAAACCCGTGTGTGGATTCAGCAGTCTGCAAACACTTTCTCTGCAGAGTCCCAAAACAGGCGTTTTCAGCCCATTACCGGCATATGGAAGAAACAGCAGTAAGCACAGGGAAATATCTGCTTCTAAATCCAAAACGCAGCTATCTAACAGAACGGTTGTCAATGTGTGCACTCAACTTCCAGAGTTAAACCCGTGTGTGGATTCAGCAGTCTGCAAACACTTTCTGTGCAGAGTCCCAAAACAGGCGTTTTCAGCCCATTACCGGCATATGGAAGAAACAGCAGTAAGCACAGGGAAATATCTGCTTCTAAATCCAAAACGCAGCTATCTAACAGAACGGTTGTCAATGTGTGCACTCAACTTCCAGAGTTAAACCCGTGTGTGGATTCAGCAGTCTGCAAACACTTTCTCTGCAGAGTCCCAAAACAGGCGTTTTCAGCCCATTACCGGCATATGGAAGAAACAGCAGTAAGCACAGGGAAATATCTGCTTCTAAATCCAAAACGCAGCTATCTAACAGAACGGTTGTCAATGTGTGCACTCAACTTCCAGAGTTAAACCCGTGTGTGGATTCAGCAGTCTGCAAACACTTTCTCTGCAGAGTCCCAAAACAGGCGTTTTCAGCCCATTACCGGCATATGGAAGAAACAGCAGTAAGCACAGGGAAATATCTGCTTCTAAATCCAAAACGCAGCTATCTAACAGAACGGTTGTCAATGTGTGCACTCAACTTCCAGAGTTAAACCCGTGTGTGGATTCAGCAGTCTGCAAACACTTTCTCTGCAGAGTCCCAAAACAGGCGTTTTCAGCCCATTACCGGCATATGGAAGAAACAGCAGTAAGCACAGGGAAATATCTGCTTCTAAATCCAAAACGCAGCTATCTAACAGAACGGTTGTCAATGTGTGCACTCAACTTCCAGAGTTAAACCCGTGTGTGGATTCAGCAGTCTGCAAACACTTTCTCTGCAGAGTCCCAAAACAGGCGTTTTCAGCCCATTACCGGCATATGGAAGAAACAGCAGTAAGCACAGGGAAATATCTGCTTCTAAATCCAAAACGCAGCTATCTAACAGAACGGTTGTCAATGTGTGCACTCAACTTCCAGAGTTAAACCCGTGTGTGGATTCAGCAGTCTGCAAACACTTTCTCTGCAGAGTCCCAAAACAGGCGTTTTCAGCCCATTACCGGCATATGGAAGAAACAGCAGTAAGCACAGGGAAATATCTGCTTCTAAATCCAAAACGCAGCTATCTAACAGAACGGTTGTCAATGTGTGCACTCAACTTCCAGAGTTAAACCCGTGTGTGGATTCAGCAGTCTGCAAACACTTTCTCTGCAGAGTCCCAAAACAGGCGTTTTCAGCCCATTACCGGCATATGGAAGAAACAGCAGTAAGCACAGGGAAATATCTGCTTCTAAATCCAAAACGCAGCTATCTAACAGAACGGTTGTCAATGTGTGCACTCAACTTCCAGAGTTAAACCCGTGTGTGGATTCAGCAGTCTGCAAACACTTTCTCTGCAGAGTCCCAAAACAGGCGTTTTCAGCCCATTACCGGCATATGGAAGAAACAGCAGTAAGCACAGGGAAATATCTGCTTCTAAATCCAAAACGCAGCATCTAACAGAACGGTTGTCAATGTGTGCACTCAACTTCCAGAGTTAAACCCGTGTGTGGATTCAGCAGTCTGCAAACACTTTCTCTGCAGAGTCCCAAAACAGGCGTTTTCAGCCCATTACCGGCATATGGAAGAAACAGCAGTAAGCACAGGGAAATATCTGCTTCTAAATCCAAAACGCAGCTATCTAACAGAACGGTTGTCAATGTGTGCACTCAACTTCCAGAGTTAAACCCGTGTGTGGATTCAGCAGTCTGCAAACACTTTCTCTGCAGAGTCCCAAAACAGGCGTTTTCAGCCCATTACCGGCATATGGAAGAAACAGCAGTAAGCACAGGGAAATATCTGCTTCTAAATCCAAAACGCAGCTATCTAACAGAACGGTTGTCAATGTGTGCACTCAACTTCCAGAGTTAAACCCGTGTGTGGATTCAGCAGTCTGCAAACACTTTCTCTGCAGAGTCCCAAAACAGGCGTTTTCAGCCCATTACCGGCATATGGAAGAAACAGCAGTAAGCACAGGGAAATATCTGCTTCTAAATCCAAAACGCAGCTATCTAACAGAACGGTTGTCAACGTGTGCACTCAACTTCCAGAGTTAAACCCGTGTGTGGATTCAGCAGTCTGCAAACACTTTCTCTGCAGAGTCCCAAAACAGGCGTTTTCAGCCCATTACCGGCATATGGAAGAAACAGCAGTAAGCACAGGGAAATATCTGCTTCTAAATCCAAAACGCAGCTATCTAACAGAACGGTTGTCAATGTGTGCACTCAACTTCCAGAGTTAAACCCGTGTGTGGATTCAGCAGTCTGCAAACACTTTCTCTGCAGAGTCCCAAAACAGGCGTTTTCAGCCCATTACCGGCATATGGAAGAAACAGCAGTAAGCACAGGGAAATATCTGCTTCTAAATCCAAAACGCAGCTATCTAACAGAACGGTTGTCAATGTGTGCACTCAACTTCCAGAGTTAAACCCGTGTGTGGATTCAGCAGTCTGCAAAACACTTTCTCTGCAGAGTCCCAAAACAGGCGTTTTCAGCCCATTACCGGCATATGGAAGAAACAGCAGTAAGCACAGGGAAATATCTGCTTCTAAATCCAAAACGCAGCTATCTAACAGAACGGTTGTCAATGTGTGCACTCAACTTCCAGAGTTAAACCCGTGTGTGGATTCAGCAGTCTGCAAACACTTTCTCTGCAGAGTCCCAAAACAGGCGTTTTCAGCCCATTACCGGCATATGGAAGAAACAGCAGTAAGCACAGGGAAATATCTGCTTCTAAATCCAAAACGCAGCTATCTAACAGAACGGTTGTCAATGTGTGCACTCAACTTCCAGAGTTAAACCCGTGTGTGGATTCAGCAGTCTGCAAACACTTTCTCTGCAGAGTCCCAAAACAGGCGTTTTCAGCCCATTACCGGCATATGGAAGAAACAGCAGTAAGCACAGGGAAATATCTGCTTCTAAATCCAAAACGCAGCTATCTAGCAGAACGGTTGTCAATGTGTGCACTCAACTTCCAGAGTTAAACCCGTGTGTGGATTCAGCAGTCTGCAAACACTTTCTCTGCAGAGTCCCAAAACAGGCGTTTTCAGCCCATTACCGGCATATGGAAGAAACAGCAGTAAGCACAGGGAAATATCTGCTTCTAAATCCAAAACGCAGCTATCTAACAGAACGGTTGTCAATGTGTGCACTCAACTTCCAGAGTTAAACCCGTGTGTGGATTCAGCAGTCTGCAAACACTTTCTCTGCAGAGTCCCAAAACAGGCGTTTTCAGCCCATTACCGGCATATGGAAGAAACAGCAGTAAGCACAGGGAAATATCTGCTTCTAAATCCAAAACGCAGCTATCTAACAGAACGGTTGTCAATGTGTGCACTCAACTTCCAGAGTTAAACCCGTGTGTGGATTCAGCAGTCTGCAAACACTTTCTCTGCAGAGTCCCAAAACAGGCGTTTTCAGCCCATTACCGGCATATGGAAGAAACAGCAGTAAGCACAGGGAAATATCTGCTTCTAAATCCAAAACGCAGCTATGTAACAGAACGGTTGTCAATGTGTGCACTCAACTTCCAGAGGTAAACCCGTGTCTGGATTCAGCAGTCTGCAATCACCTTCTGTGCAGAGTCCCAAAACAGGCGTTTTCAGCCCATTACCGGCATATGGAAGAAACAGCAGTAAGCACAGGGAAATATCTGCTTCTAAATCCAAAACGCAGCTATCTAACAGAACGGTTGTCAATGTGTGCACTCAACTTCCAGAGTTAAACCCGTGTGTGGATTCAGCAGTCTGCAAACACTTTCTCTGCAGAGTCCCAAAACAGGCGTTTTCAGCCCATTACCGGCATATGGAAGAAACAGCAGTAAGCACAGGGAAATATCTGCTTCTAAATCCAAAACGCAGCTATCTAACAGAACGGTTGTCAATGTGTGCACTCAACTTCCAGAGTTAAACCCGTGTGTGGATTCAGCAGTCTGCAAACACTTTCTCTGCAGAGTCCCAAAACAGGCGTTTTCAGCCCATTACCGGCATATGGAAGAAACAGCAGTAAGCACAGGGAAATATCTGCTTCTAAATCCAAAACGCAGCTATCTAACAGAACGGTTGTCAATGTGTGCACTCAACTTCCAGAGTTAAACCCGTGTGTGGATTCAGCAGTCTGCAAACACTTTCTGTGCAGAGTCCCAAAACAGGCGTTTTCAGCCCATTACCGGCATATGGAAGAAACAGCAGTAAGCACAGGGAAATATCTGCTTCTAAATCCAAAACGCAGCTATCTAACAGAACGGTTGTCAATGTGTGCACTCAACTTCCAGAGTTAAACCCGTGTGTGGATTCAGCAGTCTGCAAACACTTTCTCTGCAGAGTCCCAAAACAGGCGTTTTCAGCCCATTACCGGCATATGGAAGAAACAGCAGTAAGCACAGGGAAATATCTGCTTCTAAATCCAAAACGCAGCTATCTAACAGAACGGTTGTCAATGTGTGCACTCAACTTCCAGAGTTAAACCCGTGTGTGGATTCAGCAGTCTGCAAACACTTTCTCTGCAGAGTCCCAAAACAGGCGTTTTCAGCCCATTACCGGCATATGGAAGAAACAGCAGTAAGCACAGGGAAATATCTGCTTCTAAATCCAAAACGCAGCTATCTAACAGAACGGTTGTCAATGTGTGCACTCAACTTCCAGAGTTAAAACCCGTGTGTGGATTCAGCAGTCTGCAAACACTTTCTCTGCAGAGTCCCAAAACAGGCGTTTTCAGCCCATTACCGGCATATGGAAGAAACAGCAGTAAGCACAGGGAAATATCTGCTTCTAAATCCAAAACGCAGCTATCTAACAGAACGGTTGTCAATGTGTGCACTCAACTTCCAGAGTTAAACCCGTGTGTGGATTCAGCAGTCTGCAAACACTTTCTCTGCAGAGTCCCAAAACAGGCGTTTTCAGCCCATTACCGGCATATGGAAGAAACAGCAGTAAGCACAGGGAAATATCTGCTTCTAAATCCAAAACGCAGCTATCTAACAGAACGGTTGTCAATGTGTGCACTCAACTTCCAGAGTTAAACCCGTGTGTGGATTCAGCAGTCTGCAAACACTTTCTCTGCAGAGTCCCAAAACAGGCGTTTTCAGCCCATTACCGGCATATGGAAGAAACAGCAGTAAGCACAGGGAAATATCTGCTTCTAAATCCAAAACGCAGCTATCTAACAGAACGGTTGTCAACGTGTGCACTCAACTTCCAGAGTTAAACCCGTGTGTGGATTCAGCAGTCTGCAAACACTTTCTCTGCAGAGTCCCAAAACAGGCGTTTTCAGCCCATTACCGGCATATGGAAGAAACAGCAGTAAGCACAGGGAAATATCTGCTTCTAAATCCAAAACGCAGCTATCTAACAGAACGGTTGTCAATGTGTGCACTCAACTTCCAGAGTTAAACCCGTGTGTGGATTCAGCAGTCTGCAAACACTTTCTCTGCAGAGTCCCAAAACAGGCGTTTTCAGCCCATTACCGGCATATGGAAGAAACAGCAGTAAGCACAGGGAAATATCTGCTTCTAAATCCAAAACGCAGCTATCTAACAGAACGGTTGTCAATGTGTGCACTCAACTTCCAGAGTTAAACCCGTGTGTGGATTCAGCAGTCTGCAAACACTTTCTCTGCAGAGTCCCAAAACAGGCGTTTTTCAGCCCATTACCGGCATATGGAAGAAACAGCAGTAAGCACAGGGAAATATCTGCTTCTAAATCCAAAACGCAGCTATCTAACAGAACGGTTGTCAATGTGTGCACTCAACTTCCAGAGTTAAACCCGTGTGTGGATTCAGCAGTCTGCAAACACTTTCTCTGCAGAGTCCCAAAACAGGCGTTTTCAGCCCATTACCGGCATATGGAAGAAACAGCAGTAAGCACAGGGAAATATCTGCTTCTAAATCCAAAACGCAGCTATCTAACAGAACGGTTGTCAATGTGTGCACTCAACTTCCAGAGTTAAACCCGTGTGTGGATTCAGCAGTCTGCAAACACTTTCTCTGCAGAGTCCCAAACAGGCGTTTTCAGCCCATTACCGGCATATGGAAGAAACAGCAGTAAGCACAGGGAAATATCTGCTTCTAAATCCAAAACGCAGCTATCTAACAGAACGGTTGTCAATGTGTGCACTCAACTTCCAGAGTTAAACCCGTGTGTGGATTCAGCAGTCTGCAAACACTTTCTCTGCAGAGTCCCAAAACAGGCGTTTTCAGCCCATTACCGGCATATGGAAGAAACAGCAGTAAGCACAGGGAAATATCTGCTTCTAAATCCAAAACGCAGCTATCTAACAGAACGGTTGTCAATGTGTGCACTCAACTTCCAGAGTTAAACCCGTGTGTGGATTCAGCAGTCTGCAAACACTTTCTGTGCAGAGTCCCAAAACAGGCGTTTTCAGCCCATTACCGGCATATGGAAGAAACAGCAGTAAGCACAGGGAAATATCTGCTTCTAAATCCAAAACGCAGCTATCTAACAGAACGGTTGTCAATGTGTGCACTCAACTTCCAGAGTTAAACCCGTGTGTGGATTCAGCAGTCTGCAAACACTTTCTCTGCAGAGTCCCAAAACAGGCGTTTTCAGCCCATTACCGGCATATGGAAGAAACAGCAGTAAGCACAGGGAAATATCTGCTTCTAAATCCAAAACGCAGCTATCTAACAGAACGGTTGTCAATGTGTGCACTCAACTTCCAGAGTTAAACCCGTGTGTGGATTCAGCAGTCTGCAAACACTTTCTGTGCAGAGTCCCAAAACAGGCGTTTTCAGCCCATTACCGGCATATGGAAGAAACAGCAGTAAGCACAGGGAAATATCTGCTTCTAAATCCAAAACGCAGCTATCTAACAGAACGGTTGTCAATGTGTGCACTCAACTTCCAGAGTTAAACCCGTGTGTGGATTCAGCAGTCTGCAAACACTTTCTCTGCAGAGTCCCAAAACAGGCGTTTTCAGCCCATTACCGGCATATGGAAGAAACAGCAGTAAGCACAGGGAAATATCTGCTTCTAAATCCAAAACGCAGCTATCTAACAGAACGGTTGTCAATGTGTGCACTCAACTTCCAGAGTTAAACCCGTGTGTGGATTCAGCAGTCTGCAAACACTTTCTCTGCAGAGTCCCAAAACAGGCGTTTTCAGCCCATTACCGGCATATGAAGAAACAGCAGTAAGCACAGGGAAATATCTGCTTCTAAAGCCAAAACGCAGCTATCTAACAGAACGGTTGTCAATGTGTGCACTCAACTTCCAGAGTTAAACCCGTGTGTGGATTCAGCAGTCTGCAAACACTTTCTCTGCAGAGTCCCAAAACAGGCGTTTTCAGCCCATTACCGGCATATGGAAGAAACAGCAGTAAGCACAGGGAAATATCTGCTTCTAAATCCAAAACGCAGCTATCTAACAGAACGGTTGTCAATGTGTGCACTCAACTTCCAGAGTTAAACCCGTGTGTGGATTCAGCAGTCTGCAAACACTTTCTCTGCAGAGTCCCAAAACAGGCGTTTTCAGCCCATTACCGGCATATGGAAGAAACAGCAGTAAGCACAGGGAAATATCTGCTTCTAAATCCAAAACGCAGCTATCTAACAGAACGGTTGTCAATGTGTGCACTCAACTTCCAGAGTTAAACCCGTGTGTGGATTCAGCAGTCTGCAAACACTTTCTCTGCAGAGTCCCAAAACAGGCGTTTTCAGCCCATTACCGGCATATGGAAGAAACAGCAGTAAGCACAGGGAAATATCTGCTTCTAAATCCAAACGCAGCTATCTAACAGAACGGTTGTCAATGTGTGCACTCAACTTCCAGAGTTAAACCCGTGTGTGGATTCAGCAGTCTGCAAACACTTTCTCTGCAGAGTCCCAAAACAGGCGTTTTCAGCCCATTACCGGCATATGGAAGAAACAGCAGTAAGCACAGGGAAATATCTGCTTCTAAATCCAAAACGCAGCTATCTAACAGAACGGTTGTCAATGTGTGCACTCAACTTCCAGAGTTAAACCCGTGTGTGGATTCAGCAGTCTGCAAACACTTTCTCTGCAGAGTCCCAAAACAGGCGTTTTCAGCCCATTACCGGCATATGGAAGAAACAGCAGTAAGCACAGGGAAATATCTGCTTCTAAATCCAAAACGCAGCTATCTAACAGAACGGTTGTTAATGTGTGCACTCAACTTCCAGAGTTAAACCCGTGTGTGGATTCAGCAGTCTGCAAACACTTTCTCTGCAGAGTCCCAAAACAGGCGTTTTCAGCCCATTACCGGCATATGGAAGAAACAGCAGTAAGCACAGGGAAATATCTGCTTCTAAATCCAAAACGCAGCTATCTAACAGAACGGTTGTCAACGTGTGCACTCAACTTCCAGAGTTAAACCCGTGTGTGGATTCAGCAGTCTGCAAACACTTTCTCTGCAGAGTCCCAAAACAGGCGTTTTCAGCCCATTACCGGCATATGGAAGAAACAGCAGTAAGCACAGGGAAATATCTGCTTCTAAATCCAAAACGCAGCTATCTAACAGAACGGTTGTCAACGTGTGCACTCAACTTCCAGAGTTAAACCCGTGTGTGGATTCAGCAGTCTGCAAACACTTTCTCTGCAGAGTCCCAAAACAGGCGTTTTCAGCCCATTACCGGCATATGGAAGAAACAGCAGTAAGCACAGGGAAATATCTGCTTCTAAATCCAAAAGCAGCTATCTAACAGAACGGTTGTCAATGTGTGCACTCAACTTCCAGAGTTAAACCCGTGTGTGGATTCAGCAGTCTGCAAACACTTTCTCTGCAGAGTCCCAAAACAGGCGTTTTCAGCCCATTACCGGCATATGGAAGAAACAGCAGTAAGCACAGGGAAATATCTGCTTCTAAATCCAAAACGCAGCTATCTAACAGAACGGTTGTCAATGTGTGCACTCAACTTCCAGAGTTAAACCCGTGTGTGGATTCAGCAGTCTGCAAACACTTTCTCTGCAGAGTCCCAAAACAGGCGTTTTCAGCCCATTACCGGCATATGGAAGAAACAGCAGTAAGCACAGGGAAATATCTGCTTCTAAAGCCAAAACGCAGCTATCTAACAGAACGGTTGTCAATGTGTGCACTCAACTTCCAGAGTTAAACCCGTGTGTGGATTCAGCAGTCTGCAAACACTTTCTCTGCAGAGTCCCAAAACAGGCGTTTTCAGCCCATTACCGGCATATGGAAGAAACAGCAGTAAGCACAGGGAAATATCTGCTTCTAAATCCAAAACGCAGCTATCTAACAGAACGGTTGTCAATGTGTGCACTCAACTTCCAGAGTTAAACCCGTGTGTGGATTCAGCAGTCTGCAAACACTTTCTGTGCAGAGTCCCAAAACAGGCGTTTTCAGCCCATTACCGGCATATGGAAGAAACAGCAGTAAGCACAGGGAAATATCTGCTTCTAAATCCAAAACGCAGCTATCTAACAGAACGGTTGTCAATGTGTGCACTCAACTTCCAGAGTTAAACCCGTGTGTGGATTCAGCAGTCTGCAAACACTTTCTCTGCAGAGTCCCAAAACAGGCGTTTTCAGCCCATTACCGGCATATGGAAGAAACAGCAGTAAGCACAGGGAAATATCTGCTTCTAAATCCAAAACGCAGCTATCTAACAGAACGGTTGTCAATGTGTGCACTCAACTTCCAGAGTTAAACCCGTGTGTGGATTCAGCAGTCTGCAAACACTTTCTGTGCAGAGTCCCAAAACAGGCGTTTTCAGCCCATTACCGGCATATGGAAGAAACAGCAGTAAGCACAGGGAAATATCTGCTTCTAAATCCAAAACGCAGCTATCTAACAGAACGGTTGTCAATGTGTGCACTCAACTTCCAGAGTTAAACCCGTGTGTGGATTCAGCAGTCTGCAAACACTTTCTCTGCAGAGTCCCAAAACAGGCGTTTTCAGCCCATTACCGGCATATGGAAGAAACAGCAGTAAGCACAGGGAAATATCTGCTTCTAAATCCAAAACGCAGCTATCTAACAGAACGGTTGTCAATGTGTGCACTCAACTTCCAGAGTTAAACCCGTGTGTGGATTCAGCAGTCTGCAAACACTTTCTGTGCAGAGTCCCAAAACAGGCGTTTTCAGCCGATTACCGGCATATGGAAGAAACAGCAGTAAGCACAGGGAAATATCTGCTTCTAAATCCAAAACGCAGCTATCTAACAGAACGGTTGTCAATGTGTGCACTCAACTTCCAGAGTTAAACCCGTGTGTGGATTCAGCAGTCTGCAAACACTTTCTCTGCAGAGTCCCAAAACAGGCGTTTTCAGCCCATTACCGGCATATGGAAGAAACAGCAGTAAGCACAGGGAAATATCTGCTTCTAAATCCAAAACGCAGCTATCTAACAGAACGGTTGTCAATGTGTGCACTCAACTTCCAGAGTTAAACCCGTGTGTGGATTCAGCAGTCTGCAAACACTTTCTCTGCAGAGTCCCAAAACAGGCGTTTTCAGCCCATTACCGGCATATGGAAGAAACAGCAGTAAGCACAGGGAAATATCTGCTTCTAAATCCAAAACGCAGCTATCTAACAGAACGGTTGTCAATGTGTGCACTCAACTTCCAGAGTTAAACCCGTGTGTGGATTCAGCAGTCTGCAAACACTTTCTCTGCAGAGTCCCAAAACAGGCGTTTTCAGCCCATTACTGGCATATGGAAGAAACAGCAGTAAGCACAGGGAAATATCTGCTTCTAAATCCAAAACGCAGCTATCTAACAGAACGGTTGTCAATGTGTGCACTCAACTTCCAGAGTTAAACCCGTGTGTGGATTCAGCAGTCTGCAAACACTTTCTCTGCAGAGTCCCCAAAACAGGCGTTTTCAGCCCATTACCGGCATATGGAAGAAACAGCAGTAAGCACAGGGAAATATCTGCTTCTAAATCCAAAACGCAGCTATCTAACAGAACGGTTGTCAATGTGTGCACTCAACTTCCAGAGTTAAACCCGTGTGTGGATTCAGCAGTCTGCAAACACTTTCTCTGCAGAGTCCCAAAACAGGCGTTTTCAGCCCATTACCGGCATATGGAAGAAACAGCAGTAAGCACAGGGAAATATCTGCTTCTAAATCCAAAACGCAGCTATCTAACAGAACGGTTGTCAATGTGTGCACTCAACTTCCAGAGTTAAACCCGTGTGTGGATTCAGCAGTCTGCAAACACTTTCTGTGCAGAGTCCCAAAACAGGCGTTTTCAGCCCATTACCGGCATATGGAAGAAACAGCAGTAAGCACAGGGAAATATCTGCTTCTAAATCCAAAACGCAGCTATCTAACAGAACGGTTGTCAATGTGTGCACTCAACTTCCAGAGTTAAACCCGTGTGTGGATTCAGCAGTCTGCAAACACTTTCTCTGCAGAGTCCCAAAACAGGCGTTTTCAGCCCATTACCGGCATATGGAAGAAACAGCAGTAAGCACAGGGAAATATCTGCTTCTAAATCCAAAACGCAGCTATCTAACAGAACGGTTGTCAATGTGTGCACTCAACTTCCAGAGTTAAACCCGTGTGTGGATTCAGCAGTCTGCAAACACTTTCTCTGCAGAGTCCCAAAACAGGCGTTTTCAGCCCATTACAGGCATATGGAAGAAACAGCAGTAAGCACAGGGAAATATCTGCTTCTAAATCCAAAACGCAGCTATCTAGCAGAACGGTTGTCAATGTGTGCACTCAACTTCCAGAGTTAAACCCGTGTGTGGATTCAGCAGTCTGCAAACACTTTCTCTGCAGAGTCCCAAAACAGGCGTTTTCAGCCCATTACCGGCATATGGAAGAAACAGCAGTAAGCACAGGGAAATATCTGCTTCTAAATCCAAAACGCAGCTATCTAACAGAACGGTTGTCAATGTGTGCACTCAACTTCCAGAGTTAAACCCGTGTGTGGATTCAGCAGTCTGCAAACACTTTCTCTGCAGAGTCCCAAAACAGGCGTTTTCAGCCCATTACCGGCATATGGAAGAAACAGCAGTAAGCACAGGGAAATATCTGCTTCTAAATCCAAAACGCAGCTATCTAACAGAACGGTTGTCAATGTGTGCACTCAACTTCCAGAGTTAAACCCGTGTGTGGATTCAGCAGTCTGCAAACACTTTCTCTGCAGAGTCCCAAAACAGGCGTTTTCAGCCCATTACCGGCATATGGAAGAAACAGCAGTAAGCACAGGGAAATATCTGCTTCTAAATCCAAAACGCAGCTATCTAACAGAACGGTTGTCAATGTGTGCACTCAACTTCCAGAGTTAAACCCGTGTGTGGATTCAGCAGTCTGCAAACACTTTCTCTGCAGAGTCCCAAAACAGGCGTTTTCAGCCCATTACCGGCATATGGAAGAAACAGCAGTAAGCACAGGGAAATATCTGCTTCTAAATCCAAAACGCAGCTATCTAACAGAACGGTTGTCAATGTGTGCACTCAACTTCCAGAGTTAAACCCGTGTGTGGATTCAGCAGTCTGCAAACACTTTCTCTGCAGAGTCCCAAAACAGGCGTTTTCAGCCCATTACCGGCATATGGAAGAAACAGCAGTAAGCACAGGGAAATATCTGCTTCTAAATCCAAAACGCAGCTATCTAACAGAACGGTTGTCAATGTGTGCACTCAACTTCCAGAGTTAAACCCGTGTGTGGATTCAGCAGTCTGCAAACACTTTCTCTGCAGAGTCCCAAAACAGGCGTTTTCAGCCCATTACCGGCATATGGAAGAAACAGCAGTAAGCACAGGGAAATATCTGCTTCTAAATCCAAAACGAAGCTATCTAGCAGAACGGTTGTCAATGTGTGCACTCAACTTCCAGAGTTAAACCCGTGTGTGGATTCAGCAGTCTGCAAACACTTTCTCTGCAGAGTCCCAAAACAGGCGTTTTCAGCCCATTACCGGCATATGGAAGAAACAGCAGTAAGCACAGGGAAATATCTGCTTCTAAATCCAAAACGCAGCTATCTAACAGAACGGTTGTCAATGTGTGCACTCAACTTCCAGAGTTAAACCCGTGTGTGGATTCAGCAGTCTGCAAACACTTTCTCTGCAGAGTCCCAAAACAGGCGTTTTCAGCCCATTACCGGCATATGGAAGAAACAGCAGTAAGCACAGGGAAATATCTGCTTCTAAATCCAAAACGCAGCTATCTAACAGAACGGTTGTCAATGTGTGCACTCAACTTCCAGAGTTAAACCCGTGTGTGGATTCAGCAGTCTGCAAACACTTTCTCTGCAGAGTCCCAAAACAGGCGTTTTCAGCCCATTACCGGCATATGGAAGAAACAGCAGTAAGCACAGGGAAATATCTGCTTCTAAATCCAAAACGCAGCTATCTAACAGAACGGTTGTCAATGTGTGCACTCAACTTCCAGAGTTAAACCCGTGTGTGGATTCAGCAGTCTGCAAACACTTTCTGTGCAGAGTCCCAAAACAGGCGTTTTCAGCCCATTACCGGCATATGGAAGAAACAGCAGTAAGCACAGGGAAATATCTGCTTCTAAATCCAAAACGCAGCTATCTAACAGAACGGTTGTCAATGTGTGCACTCAACTTCCAGAGTTAAACCCGTGTGTGGATTCAGCAGTCTGCAAACACTTTCTCTGCAGAGTCCCAAAACAGGCGTTTTCAGCCCATTACCGGCATATGGAAGAAACAGCAGTAAGCACAGGGAAATATCTGCTTCTAAATCCAAAACGCAGCTATCTAACAGAACGGTTGTCAATGTGTGCACTCAACTTCCAGAGTTAAACCCGTGTGTGGATTCAGCAGTCTGCAAACACTTTCTCTGCAGAGTCCCAAAACAGGCGTTTTCAGCCCATTACCGGCATATGGAAGAAACAGCAGTAAGCACAGGGAAATATCTGCTTCTAAATCCAAAACGCAGCTATCTAACAGAACGGTTGTCAATGTGTGCACTCAACTTCCAGAGTTAAACCCGTGTGTGGATTCAGCAGTCTGCAAACACTTTCTCTGCAGAGTCCCAAAACAGGCGTTTTCAGCCCATTACCGGCATATGGAAGAAACAGCAGTAAGCACAGGGAAATATCTGCTTCTAAATCCAAAACGCAGCTATCTAACAGAACGGTTGTCAATGTGTGCACTCAACTTCCAGAGTTAAACCCGTGTGTGGATTCAGCAGTCTGCAAACACTTTCTCTGCAGAGTCCCAAAACAGGCGTTTTCAGCCCATTACCGGCATATGGAAGAAACAGCAGTAAGCACAGGGAAATATCTGCTTCTAAATCCAAAACGCAGCTATCTAACAGAACGGTTGTCAATGTGTGCACTCAACTTCCAGAGTTAAACCCGTGTGTGGATTCAGCAGTCTGCAAACACTTTCTCTGCAGAGTCCCAAAACAGGCGTTTTCAGCCCATTACCGGCATATGGAAGAAACAGCAGTAAGCACAGGGAAATATCTGCTTCTAAATCCAAAACGCAGCTATCTAACAGAACGGTTGTCAATGTGTGCACTCAACTTCCAGAGTTAAACCCGTGTGTGGATTCAGCAGTCTGCAAACACTTTCTGTGCAGAGTCCCAAAACAGGCGTTTTCAGCCCATTACCGGCATATGGAAGAAACAGCAGTAAGCACAGGGAAATATCTGCTTCTAAATCCAAAACGCAGCTATCTAACAGAACGGTTGTCAATGTGTGCACTCAACTTCCAGAGTTAAACCCGTGTGTGGATTCAGCAGTCTGCAAAACACTTTCTCTGCAGAGTCCCAAAACAGGCGTTTTCAGCCCATTACCGGCATATGGAAGAAAGAGCAGTAAGCACAGGGAAATATCTGCTTCTAAATCCAAAACGCAGCTATCTAACAGAACGGTTGTCAATGTGTGCACTCAACTTCCAGAGTTAAACCCGTGTGTGGATTCAGCAGTCTGCAAACACTTTCTCTGCAGAGTCCCAAAACAGGCGTTTTCAGCCCATTACCGGCATATGGAAGAAACAGCAGTAAGCACAGGGAAATATCTGCTTCTAAATCAAAAACGCAGCTATCTAGCAGAACGGTTGTCAATGTGTGCACTCAACTTCCAGAGTTAAACCCGTGTGTGGATTCAGCAGTCTGCAAACACTTTCTCTGCAGAGTCCCAAAACAGGCGTTTTCAGCCCATTACCGGCATATGGAAGAAACAGCAGTAAGCACAGGGAAATATCTGCTTCTAAATCCAAAACGCAGCTATCTAACAGAACGGTTGTCAATGTGTGCACTCAACTTCCAGAGTTAAACCCGTGTGTGGATTCAGCAGTCTGCAAACACTTTCTCTGCAGAGTCCCAAAACAGGCGTTTTCAGCCCATTACCGGCATATGGAAGAAACAGCAGTAAGCCCAGGGAAATATCTGCTTCTAAATCCAAAACGCAGCTATCTAACAGAACGGTTAGTCAATGTGTGCACTCAACTTCCAGAGTTAAACCCGTGTGTGGATTCAGCAGTCTGCAAACACTTTCTCTGCAGAGTCCCAAAACAGGCGTTTTCAGCCCATTACCGGCATATGGAAGAAACAGCAGTAAGCACAGGGAAATATCTGCTTCTAAATCCAAAACGCAGCTATCTAACAGAACGGTTGTCAATGTGTGCACTCAACTTCCAGAGTTAAACCCGTGTGTGGATTCAGCAGTCTGCAAACACTTTCTCTGCAGAGTCCCAAAACAGGCGTTTTCAGCCCATTACCGGCATATGGAAGAAACAGCAGTAAGCACAGGGAAATATCTGCTTCTAAATCCAAAACGCAGCTATCTAACAGAACGGTTGTCAATGTGTGCACTCAACTTCCAGAGTTAAACCCGTGTGTGGATTCAGCAGTCTGCAAACACTTTCTCTGCAGAGTCCCAAAACAGGCGTTTTCAGCCCATTACCGGCATATGGAAGAAACAGCAGTAAGCACAGGGAAATATCTGCTTCTAAATCCAAAACGCAGCTATCTAACAGAACGGTTGTCAATGTGTGCACTCAACTTCCAGAGTTAAACCCGTGTGTGGATTCAGCAGTCTGCAAACACTTTCTCTGCAGAGTCCCAAAACAGGCGTTTTCAGCCCATTACCGGCATATGGAAGAAACAGCAGTAAGCACAGGGAAATATCTGCTTCTAATCCAAAACGCAGCTATCTAGCAGAACGGTTGTCAATGTGTGCACTCAACTTCCAGAGTTAAACCCGTGTGTGGATTCAGCAGTCTGCAAACACTTTCTCTGCAGAGTCCCAAAACAGGCGTTTTCAGCCCATTACCGGCATATGGAAGAAACAGCAGTAAGCACAGGGAAATATCTGCTTCTAAATCCAAAACGCAGCTATCTAACAGAACGGTTGTCAATGTGTGCACTCAACTTCCAGAGTTAAACCCGTGTGTGGATTCAGCAGTCTGCAAACACTTTCTCTGCAGAGTCCCAAAACAGGCGTTTTCAGCCCATTACCGGCATATGGAAGAAACAGCAGTAAGCACAGGGAAATATCTGCTTCTAAATCCAAAACGCAGCTATCTAACAGAACGGTTGTCAATGTGTGCACTCAACTTCCAGAGTTAAACCCGTGTGTGGATTCAGCAGTCTGCAAACACTTTCTCTGCAGAGTCCCAAAACAGGCGTTTTCAGCCCATTACCGGCATATGGAAGAAACAGCAGTAAGCACAGGGAAATATCTGCTTCTAAATCCAAAACGCAGCTATCTAACAGAACGGTTGTCAATGTGTGCACTCAACTTCCAGAGTTAAACCCGTGGGTGGATTCAGCAGTCTGCAAACACTTTCTCTGCAGAGTCCCAAAACAGGCGTTTTCAGCCCATTACCGGCATATGGAAGAAACAGCAGTAAGCACAGGGAAATATCTGCTTCTAAATCCAAAACGCAGCTATCTAACAGAACGGTTGTCAATGTGTGCACTCAACTTCCAGAGTTAAACCCGTGTGTGGATTCAGCAGTCTGCAAACACTTTCTCTGCAGAGTCCCAAAACAGGCGTTTTCAGCCCATTACCGGCATATGGAAGAAACAGCAGTAAGCACAGGGAAATATCTGCTTCTAAATCCAAAACGCAGCTATCTAACAGAACGGTTGTCAATGTGTGCACTCAACTTCCAGAGTTAAACCCGTGTGTGGATTCAGCAGTCTGCAAACACTTTCTCTGCAGAGTCCCAAAACAGGCGTTTTCAGCCCATTACCGGCATATGGAAGAAACAGCAGTAAGCACAGGGAAATATCTGCTTCTAAATCCAAAACGCAGCTATCTAACAGAACGGTTGTCAATGTGTGCACTCAACTTCCAGAGTTAAACCCGTGTGTGGATTCAGCAGTCTGCAAACACTTTCTCTGCAGAGTCCCAAAACAGGCGTTTTCAGCCCATTACCGGCATATGGAAGAAACAGCAGTAAGCACAGGGAAATATCTGCTTCTAAATCCAAAACGCAGCTATCTAACAGAACGGTTGTCAATGTGTGCACTCAACTTCCAGAGTTAAACCCGTGTGTGGATTCAGCAGTCTGCAAACACTTTCTCTGCAGAGTCCCAAAACAGGCGTTTTCAGCCCATTACCGGCATATGGAAGAAACAGCAGTAAGCACAGGGAAATATCTGCTTCTAAATCCAAAACGCAGCTATCTAACAGAACGGTTGTCAATGTGTGCACTCAACTTCCAGAGTTAAACCCGTGTGTGGATTCAGCAGTCTGCAAACACTTTCTCTGCAGAGTCCCAAAACAGGCGTTTTCAGCCCATTACCGGCATATGGAAGAAACAGCAGTAAGCACAGGGAAATATCTGCTTCTAAATCCAAAACGCAGCTATCTAACAGAACGGTTGTCAATGTGTGCACTCAACTTCCAGAGTTAAACCCGTGTGTGGATTCAGCAGTCTGCAAACACTCCCCAAAACAGGCGTTTTCCAGCCCATTACCCGGCATATGGAAGAAACAGCAGTAAGCACAGGGAAAATATCTGCTTCTAAATCCAAAACGCAGCTATCTAACAGAACGGTTGTCAATGTGTGCACTCAACTTCCAGAGTTAAACCCGTGTGTGGGATTCAGCAGTCTGCAAAACACTTTCTCTGCAGAGTCCCAAAAACAGGCGTTTTCAGCCCATTAACCGGCATATGGAAGAAACAGCAGTAAGCGCAGGGAAATATCTGCTTCTAAATCCAAAACGCAGCTATCTAACAGAACGGTTGTCAACGTGTGCACTCAACTTCCAGAGTTAAAACCCGTGTGTGGATTCAGCAGTCTGCAAACACTTTCTCTGCAGAGTCCCAAAACAGGCGTTTTCAGCCCATTACCCGGCATATGGAAGAAACAGCAGTAAGCACAGGGAAATATCTGCTTCTAAATCCAAAACGCAGCTATCTAACAGAAACGGTTGTCAATGTGTGCACTCAACTTCCAGAGTTAAAACCCGTGTGTGGATTCAGCAGTCTGCAAAACACTTTCTCTGCAGAGTCCCAAAACAGGCCTTTTCAGCCCATTACCGGTATATGGAAGAAACAGCAGTAAGCACAGGGAAATATCTGCTTCTAAACCCAAAACGCAGCTATCTAACAGAACGGTTGTCAATGTGTGCACTCAACTTCCAGAGTTAAACCCGTGTGTGGATTCAGCAGTCTGCAAACACTTTCTCTGCAGAGTCCCAAAACAGGCGTTTTTCAGCCCATTTACCGGTATATGGAAGAAACAGCAGTAAGCACAGGGAAATATCTGCTTCTAAATCCAAAACGCAGCTATCTAACAGAACGGTTTGTCAATGTGTGCACTCAACTTCCAGAGTTAAACCCGTGTGTGGATTCAGCAGTCTGCAAACACTTTCTCTGCAGAGTCCCAAAACAGGCGTTTTCAGCCCATTACCGGCATATGGAAGAAACAGCAGTAAGCACAGGGAAATATCTGCTTCTAAATCCAAAACGCAGCTATCTAACAGAACGGTTGTCAATGTGTGCACTCAACTTCCAGAGTTAAAACCCGTGTGTGGATTCAGCAGTCTGCAAACACTTTCTCTGCAGAGTCCCAAAACAGGCGTTTTCAGCCCATTACCGGCATATGGAAGAAACAGCAGTAAGCACAGGGAAATATCTGCTTCTAAATCCAAAACGCAGCTATCTAACAGAACGGTTGTCAATGTGTGCACTCAACTTCCAGAGTTAAACCCGTGTGTGGATTCAGCAGTCTGCAAACACTTTCTCTGCAGAGTCCCAAAAACAGGCGTTTTTCAGCCCATTACCCGGCATATGGAAGAAACAGCAGTAAGCACAGGGAAATATCTGCTTCTAAATCCAAAAACGCAGCTATCTAACAGAAACGGTTGTCAATGTGTGCACTCAACTTCCAGAGTTAAACCCGTGTGTGGATTCAGCAGTCTGCAAACACTTTCTCTGCAGAGTCCCAAAACAGGCGTTTTCAGCCCATTACCGGCATATGGAAGAAACAGCAGTAAGCACAGGGAAATATCTGCTTCTAAATCCAAAACGCAGCTATCTAACAGAACGGTTGTCAATGTGTGCACTCAACTTTCCAGAGTTAAAACCCGTGTGTGGATTCAGCAGTCTGCAAAACACTCTTTCTCTGCAGAGTCCCAAAAACAGGCGTTTCATCAGCCCATTACCGGCATATGGAAGAAACAGCAGTAAGCCCAGGGAAATATCTGCTTCTAAATCCAAAACGCAGCTATCTAACAGAACGGTTGTCAATGTGTGCACTCAACTTCCAGAGTTAAAACCCGTGTGTGGATTCAGCAGTCTGCAAACACTTTATCTGCAGAGTCCCAAAACAGGCGTTTTCCCCAGCCCATTAACCGGCATATGGAAGAAACAGCAGTAAGCACAGGGAAATATCTGCTTCTAAATCCAAAACGCAGTTATCTAACAGAACGGTTGTCAATGTGTGCACTCAACTTCCAGAGTTAAAACCCGTGTGTGGATTCAGCAGTCTGCAAACACTTTCTCTGCAGAGTCCCAAAACAGGCGTTTTCAGCCCATTAACGGCATATGGAAGAAACAGCAGTAAGCACAGGGAAATATCTGCTTCTAAATCCAAAACGCAGTTATCTAACAGAACGGTTGTCAACGTGTGCACTCAACTTCCAGAGTTAAACCCGTGTGTGGATTCAGCAGTCTGCAAACACTTTCTCTGCAGAGTCCCAAAACAGGCGTTTTCCAGCCCATTACCGGCATATGGAAGAAACAGCAGTAAGCACAGGGAAATATCTGCTTCTAAATCCAAAACGCAGCTATCTAACAGAACGGTTGTCAACGTGTGCACTCAACTTCCAGAGTTAAACCGGTGTGTGGATTCAGCAGTCTGCAAACACTTTCTGTGCAGAGTCCCAAAACAGGCGTTTTCAGCCCATTACTGGTATATGGAAGAAACAGCAGTAAGCACAGGGAAATATCTGCTTCTAAAACCCAAAACGCAGCTATCTAACAGAACGGTTGTCAATGTGTGCACTCAACTTCCAGAGTTAAACCCGTGTGTGGATTCAGCAGTCTGCAAACACTTTCTCTGCAGAGTCCCAAAAACAGGCGTTTTCAGCCCATTACCGGTATATGGAAGAAACAGCAGTAAGCACAGGGAAATATCTGCTTCTAAATCCAAAACGCAGCTATCTAACAGAACGGTTGTCAATGTGTGCACTCAACTTCCAGAGTTAAAACCCGTGTGTGGATTCAGCAGTCTGCAAACACTTTCTCTGCAGAGTCCCAAAACAGGCGTTTTCCAGCCCCATTACCCGGCATATGGAAGAAACAGCAGTAAGCCCAGGGAACTATCTGCTTCTAAATCCAAAACGCAGCTATCTAACCAGAACGGTTGTCAATGTGTGCACTCCAACTTCCAGAGTTAAACCCCGTGTGTGGATTCAGCAGTCTGCAAACACTTTCTCTGCAGAGTCCCAAAACAGGCGTTTTCCCAGCCCATTACCGGCATATGGAAGAAACAGCAGTAAGCACAGGGAAATATCTGCTTCTAAATCCAAAACGCAGCTATCTAACAGAAACGGTTGTCAATGTGTGCACTCAACTTCCAGAGTTAAAACCCGTGTGTGGATTCAGCAGTCTGCAAACACTTTCTCTGCAGAGTCCCAAAACAGGCGTTTTCAGCCCATTACCGGCATATGGAAGAAACAGCAGTAAGCACAGGGAAAATATCTGCTTCTAAATCCAAAACGCAGCTATCTAACAGAACGGTTGTCAATTGTGTGCACTCAACTTCCAGAGTTAAACCCGTGTGTGGATTCAGCAGTCTGCAAACACTTTCTCTGCAGAGTCCCAAAACAGGCGTTTTCAGCCCATTACCGGCATATGGAAGAAACAGCAGTAAGCACAGGGAAATATCTGCTTCTAAATCCAAAACGCAGCTATCTAACAGAACGGTTGTCAATGTGTGCACTCAACTTCCAGAGTTAAAACCCGTGTGTGGATTCAGCAGTCTGCAAACACTTTCTCTGCAGAGTCCCAAAACAGGCGTTTTCCAGCCCATTACCCGGCATATGGAAGAAACAGCAGTAAAGCACAGGGAAATATCTGCTTCTAAATCCAAAACGCAGCTATCTAACAGAAACGGTTGTCAATGTGTGCACTCAACTTCCAGAGTTAAACCCGTGTGTGGATTCAGCAGTCTGCAAAACACTTTCTCTGCAGAGTCCCAAAACAGGCGTTTTCAGCCCATTACCGGCATATGGAAGAAACAGCAGTAAGCACAGGGAAATATCTGCTTCTAAATCCAAAACGCAGCTATCTAACAGAACGGTTGTCAATGTGTGCACTCAACTTCCAGAGTTAAACCCGTGTGTGGATTCAGCAGTCTGCAAACACTTTCTCTGCAGAGTCCCAAAACAGGCGTTTTCAGCCCATTACCCGGCATATGGAAGAAACAGCAGTAAGCACAGGGAAATATCTGCTTCTAAATCCAAAACGCAGCTATCTAACAGAACGGTTGTCAATGTGTGCACTCAACTTCCAGAGTTAAAACCCGTGTGTGGATTCAGCAGTCTGCAAACACTTTCTCTGCAGAGTCCCAAAACAGGCGTTTTCCAGCCCATTACCGGCATATGGAAGAAACAGCAGTAAGCACAGGGAAATATCTGCTTCTAAATCCAAAACGCAGCTATCTAACAGAACGGTTGTCAATGTGTGCACTCAACTTCCAGAGTTAAACCCGTGTGTGGATTCAGCAGTCTGCAAACCACTTTCTCTGCAGAGTCCCAAAACAGGCGTTTTTCCAGCCCATTACCGGCATATGGAAGAAACAGCAGTAAGCACAGGGAAATATCTGCTTCTAAATCCAAAACGCAGCTATCTAGCAGAACGGTTGTCAATGTGTGCACTCAACTTCCAGAGTTAAAACCCGTGTGTGGATTCAGCAGTCTGCAAACACTTTCTGTGCAGAGTCCCAAAACAGGCGTTTTCAGCCCATTACCCGGCATATGGAAGAAACAGCAGTAAGCACAGGGAAATATCTGCTTCTAAATCCAAAACGCAGCTATCTAACAGAACGGTTGTCAATGTGTGCACTCAACTTCCAGAGTTAAACCCGTGTTTGGATTCAGCAGTCTGCAAACACTTTCTCTGCAGAGTCCCAAAACAGGCGTTTTCAGCCCATTACCGGCATATGGAAGAAACAGCAGTAAGCCCAGGGAAATATCTGCTTCTAAATCCAAAACGCAGCTATCTAACAGAACGGTTGTCAATGTGTGCACTCAACTTCCAGAGTTAAACCCGTGTGTGGATTCAGCAGTCTGCAAACACTTTCTCTGCAGAGTCCCAAAACAGGCGTTTTCAGCCCATTACCCGGCATATGGAAGAAACAGCAGTAAGCACAGGGAAATATCTGCTTCTAAATCCAAAAACGCAGCTATCTAACAGAACGGTTGTCAATGTGTGCACTCAACTTCCAGAGTTAAAACCCGTGTGTGGATTCAGCAGTCTGCAAAACACTTTCTCTGCAGAGTCCCAAAACAGGCGTTTTCAGCCCATTAACCGGCATATGGAAGAAACAGCAGTAAGCACAGGGAAATATCTGCTTCTAAATCCAAAACGCAGCTATCTAACAGAACGGTTGTCAATGTGTGCACTCAACTTCCAGAGTTAAACCCGTGTGTGGATTCAGCAGTCTGCAAACACTTTCTCTGCAGAGTCCCAAAACAGGCGTTTTCCAGCCCATTACCGGCATATGGAAGAAACAGCAGTAAGCACAGGGAAATATCTGCTTCTAAATCCAAAACGCAGCTATCTAAACAGAACGGTTGTCAATGTGTGCACTCAACTTCCAGAGTTAAACCCGTGTGTGGATTCAGCAGTCTGCAAACACTTTCTCTGCAGAGTCCCAAAACAGGCGTTTTCCAGCCCATTACCCGGCATATGGAAGAAACAGCAGTAAGCACAGGGAAATATCTGCTTCTAAATCCAAAACGAAGCTATCTAGCAGAACGGTTGTCAATGTGTGCACTCAACTTCCAGAGTTAAACCCGTGTGTGGATTCAGCAGTCTGCAAACACTTTTCTCTGCAGAGTCCCAAAACAGGCGTTTTCAGCCCATTACCGGCATATGGAAGAAACAGCAGTAAGCACAGGGAAATATCTGCTTCTAAATCCAAAACGCAGCTATCTAACAGAACGGTTGTCAATGTGTGCACTCAACTTCCAGAGTTAAAACCCGTGTGTGGATTCAGCAGTCTGCAAACACTTTCTCTGCAGAGTCCCAAAACAGGCGTTTTCCAGCCCATTACCGGCATATGGAAGAAACAGCAGTAAGCACAGGGAAATATCTGCTTCTAAATCCAAAACGCAGCTATCTAACAGAACGGTTGTCAATGTGTGCACTCAACTTCCAGAGTTAAAACCCGTGTGTGGATTCAGCAGTCTGCAAACACTTTCTCTGCAGAGTCCCAAAACAGGCGTTTTCAGCCCATTACCGGCATATGGAAGAAACAGCAGTAAGCACAGGGAAATATCTGCTTCTAAATCCAAAACGCAGCTATCTAACAGAACGGTTGTCAATGTGTGCACTCAACTTCCAGAGTTAAAACCCGTGTGTGGATTCAGCAGTCTGCAAACACTTTCTCTGCAGAGTCCCAAAACAGGCGTTTTCAGCCCATTACCGGCATATGGAAGAAACAGCAGTAAGCACAGGGAAATATCTGCTTCTAAATCCAAAACGCAGCTATCTAACAGAACGGTTGTCAATGTGTGCACTCAACTTCCAGAGTTAAAACCCGTGTGTGGATTCAGCAGTCTGCAAACACTTTCTCTGCAGAGTCCCAAAACAGGCGTTTTCAGCCCATTAACCGGCATATGGAAGAAACAGCAGTAAGCACAGGGAAATATCTGCTTCTAAATCCAAAACGCAGCTATCTAACAGAACGGTTGTCAATGTGTGCACTCAACTTCCAGAGTTAATAAACCCGTGTGTGGATTCAGCAGTCTGCAAACACTTTCTCTGCAGAGTCCCAAAACAGGCGTTTTCAGCCCATTACCGGCATATGGAAGAAACAGCAGTAAGCACAGGGAAATATCTGCTTCTAAATCCAAAACGCAGCTATCTAACAGAACGGTTGTCAATGTGTGCACTCAACTTCCAGAGTTAAAACCCGTGTGTGGATTCAGCAGTCTGCAAACACTTTCTCTGCAGAGTCCCAAAACAGGCGTTTTCCAGCCCATTACCCGGCATATGGAAGAAACAGCAGTAAGCACAGGGAAAATATCTGCTTCTAAATCCAAAACGCAGCTATCTAACAGAACGGTTGTCAATGTGTGCACTCAACTTCCAGAGTTAAACCCGTGTGTGGATTCAGCAGTCTGCAAACACTTTCTCTGCAGAGTCCCAAAACAGGCGTTTTCAGCCCATTACCCGGCATATGGAAGAAACAGCAGTAAGCACAGGGAAATATCTGCTTCTAAATCCAAAACGCAGCTATCTAACAGAACGGTTGTCAATGTGTGCACTCAACTTCCAGAGTTAAAACCCGTGTGTGGATTCAGCAGTCTGCAAACACTTTCTCTGCAGAGTCCCAAAACAGGCGTTTTCAGCCCATTACCGGCATATGGAAGAAACAGCAGTAAGCACAGGGAAATATCTGCTTCTAAATCCAAAACGCAGCTATCTAACAGAACGGTTGTCAATGTGTGCACTCAACTTCCAGAGTTAAACCCGTGGGTGGATTCAGCAGTCTGCAAACACTTTCTCTGCAGAGGTCCCAAAACAGGCGTTTTCAGCCCATTACCCGGCATATGGAAGAAACAGCAGTAAGCACAGGGAAATATCTGCTTCTAAATCCAAAACGCAGCTATCTAACAGAACGGTTGTCAATGTGTGCACTCAACTTCCAGAGTTAAAACCCGTGTGTGGATTCAGCCAGTCTGCAAACACTTTCTCTGCAGAGTCCCAAAACAGGCGTTTTCCAGCCCATTACCGGCATATGGAAGAAACAGCAGTAAGCACAGGGAAATATCTGCTTCTAAATCCAAAACGCAGCTATCTAACAGAACGGTTGTCAATGTGTGCACTCAACTTCCAGAGTTAAAACCCGTGTGTGGATTCAGCAGTCTGCAAACACTCTTCTCTGCAGAGTCCCAAAACAGGCGTTTTCAGCCCATTACCGGCATATGGAAGAAACAGCAGTAAAGCGCAGGGAAATATCTGCTTCTAAATCCAAAACGCAGCTATCTAACAGAACGGTTGTCAATGTGTGCACTCAACTTCCAGAGTTAAAACCCGTGTGTGGATTCAGCAGTCTGCAAACACTTTCTCTGCAGAGTCCCAAAACAGGCGTTTTCCAGCCCATTACCGGCATATGGAAGAAACAGCAGTAAGCACAGGGAAATATCTGCTTCTAAATCCAAAAACGCAGCTATCTAACAGAACGGTTGTCAATGTGTGCACTCAACTTCCAGAGTTAAAACCCGTGTGTGGATTCAGCAGTCTGCAAACACTTTCTCTGCAGAGTCCCAAAACAGGCGTTTTCAGCCCATTACCCGGCATATGGAAGAAACAGCAGTAAGCACAGGGAAATATCTGCTTCTAAATCCAAAACGCAGCTATCTAACAGAACGGTTGTCAATGTGTGCACTCAACTTCCAGAGTTAAACCCGTGTGTGGATTCAGCAGTCTGCAAACACTTTCTCTGCAGAGTCCCAAAACAGGCGTTTTCAGCCCATTACCGGCATATGGAAGAAACAGCAGTAAGCACAGGGAAATATCTGCTTCTAAATCCAAAACGCAGCTATCTAACAGAACGGTTGTCAATGTGTGCACTCAACTTCCAGAGTTAAACCCGTGTGTGGATTCAGCAGTCTGCAAACACTTTCTCTGCAGAGTCCCAAAACAGGCGTTTTCAGCCCATTACCCGGCATATGGAAGAAACAGCAGTAAGCACAGGGAAAATATCTGCTTCTAAATCCAAAACGCAGCTATCTAACAGAACGGTTGTCAATGTGTGCACTCAACTTCCAGAGTTAAAACCCGTGTGTGGATTCAGCAGTCTGCAAACACTTTCTCTGCAGAGTCCCAAAACCAGGCGTTTTCCAGCCCATTACCGGCATATGGAAGAAACAGCAGTAAGCACAGGGAAATATCTGCTTCTAAATCCAAAACGCAGCTATCTAACAGAACGGTTGTCAATGTGTGCACTCAACTTCCAGAGTTAAACCCGTGTGTGGATTCAGCAGTCTGCAAAACACTTTCTCTGCAGAGTCCCCAAAACAGGCGTTTTCAGCCCATTACCGGCATATGGAAGAAACAGCAGTAAGCGCAGGGAAATATCTGCTTCTAAATCCAAAACGCAGCTATCTAACAGAACGGTTGTCAACGTGTGCACTCAACTTCCAGAGTTAAAACCCGTGTGTGGATTCAGCAGTCTGCAAACACTTTCTCTGCAGAGTCCCAAAACAGGCGTTTTCAGCCCATTACCGGCATATGGAAGAAACAGCAGTAAGCCACAGGGAAATATCTGCTTCTAAATCCAAAACGCAGCTATCTAACAGAACGGTTGTCAATGTGTGCACTCAACTTCCAGAGTTTAAACCCGTGTGTGGATTCAGCAGTCTGCAAACACTTTCTCTGCAGAGTCCCAAAACAGGCCTTTTTCAGCCCATTACCGGTATATGGAAGAAACAGCAGTAAGCACAGGGAAATATCTGCTTCTAAATCCAAAACGCAGCTATCTAACAGAACGGTTGTCAATGTGTGCACTCAACTTCCAGAGTTAAAACCCGTGTGTGGATTCAGCAGTCTGCAAACACTTTCTCTGCAGAGTCCCAAAACAGGCGTTTTCAGCCCATTACCGGTATATGGAAGAAACAGCAGTAAGCACAGGGAAATATCTGCTTCTAAATCCAAAACGCAGCTATCTAACAGAACGGTTGTCAATGTGTGCACTCAACTTCCAGAGTTAAACCCGTGTGTGGATTCAGCAGTCTGCAAAACACTTTCTCTGCAGAGTCCCAAAACAGGCGTTTTCAGCCCATTAACCCGGCATATGGAAGAAACAGCAGTAAGCACAGGGAAATATCTGCTTCTAAATCCAAAACGCAGCTATCTAACAGAACGGTTGTCAATGTGTGCACTCAACTTCCAGAGTTAAAACCCGTGTGTGGATTCAGCAGTCTGCAAACACTTTCTCTGCAGAGTCCCAAAACAGGGCGTTTTCCAGCCCATTACCCGGCATATGGAAGAAACAGCAGTAAGCACAGGGAAATATCTGCTTCTAAATCCAAAACGCAGCTATCTAACAGAAACGGTTGTCAATGTGTGCACTCAACTTCCAGAGTTAAAACCCGTGTGTGGATTCAGCAGTCTGCAAACACTTTCTCTGCAGAGTCCCAAAACAGGCGTTTTCCAGCCCATTACCCGGCATATGGAAGAAACAGCAGTAAGCACAGGGAAATATCTGCTTCTAAATCCAAAACGCAGCTATCTAACAGAAACGGTTGTCAATGTGTGCACTCAACTTCCAGAGTTAAACCCGTGTGTGGATTCAGCAGTCTGCAAACACTTTCTCTGCAGAGTCCCAAAACAGGCGTTTTCAGCCCATTACCGGCATATGGAAGAAACAGCAGTAAGCACAGGGAAAATATCTGCTTCTAAATCCAAAACGCAGCTATCTAACAGAACGGTTGTCAATGTGTGCACTCAACTTCCAGAGGTAAACCCGTGTGTGGATTCAGCAGTCTGCAATCACCTTCTGTGCAGAGTCCCAAAACAGGCGTTTTCAGCCCATTACCCGGCATATGGAAGAAACAGCAGTAAGCACAGGGAAATATCTGCTTCTAAATCCAAAACGCAGCTATCTAACAGAACGGTTGTCAATGTGTGCACTCAACTTCCAGAGTTAAAACCCGTGTGTGGATTCAGCAGTCTGCAAACACTTTCTCTGCAGAGTCCCAAAACAGGCGTTTTCCAGCCCATTACCGGCATATGGAAGAAACAGCAGTAAGCACAGGGAAATATCTGCTTCTAAATCCAAAACGCAGCTATCTAACAGAACGGTTGTCAATGTGTGCACTCAACTTCCAGAGTTAAACCCGTGTGTGGATTCAGCAGTCTGCAAACACTTTCTCTGCAGAGTCCCAAAACAGGCGTTTTCAGCCCATTACCCGGCATATGGAAGAAACAGCAGTAAGCCCAGGGAAATATCTGCTTCTAAATCCAAAACGCAGCTATCTAACAGAACGGTTGTCAATGTGTGCACTCAACTTCCAGAGTTAAAACCCGTGTGTGGAATTCAGCAGTCTGCAAACACTTTATCTGCAGAGTCCCAAAACAGGCGTTTTCCAGCCCATTACCGGCATATGGAAGAAACAGCAGTAAGCACAGGGAAATATCTGCTTCTAAATCCAAAACGCAGTTATCTAACAGAACGGTTGTCAATGTGTGCACTCAACTTCCAGAGTTAAACCCGTGTGTGGATTCAGCAGTCTGCAAACACTTTCTCTGCAGAGTCCCAAAAACAGGCGTTTTCAGCCCGTTAACGGCATATGGAAGAAACAGCAGTAAGCACAGGGAAATATCTGCTTCTAAAATCCAAAAACGCAGTTATCTAACAGAACGGTTGTCAACTGTGTGCACTCAACTTCCAGAGTTAAAACCCGTGTGTGGATTCAGCAGTCTGCAAACACTTTCTCTGCAGAGTCCCAAAACAGGCGTTTTCCAGCCCATTACCGGCATATGGAAGAAACAGCAGTAAGCACAGGGAAATATCTGCTTCTAAATCCAAAACGCAGCTATCTAACAGAACGGTTGTCAACGTGTGCACTCAACTTCCAGAGTTAAACCGGTGTGTGGATTCAGCAGTCTGCAAACACTTTCTGTGCAGAGTCCCAAAACAGGCGTTTTCAGCCCATTACCGGTATATGGAAGAAACAGCAGTAAGCACAGGGAAATATCTGCTTCTAAACCCAAAAACGCAGCTATCTAACAGAACGGTTGTCAATGTGTGCACTCAACTTCCAGAGTTAAAAAACCCGTGTGTGGATTCAGCAGTCTGCAAACACTTTCTCTGCAGAGTCCCAAAACAGGGCGTTTTCCAGCCCATTACCGGTATATGGAAGAAACAGCAGTAAGCACAGGGAAATATCTGCTTCTAAATCCAAAAACGCAGCTATCTAACAGAACGGTTGTCAATGTGTGCACTCAACTTCCAGAGTTAAAACCCGTGTGTGGATTCAGCAGTCTGCAAACACTTTCTCTGCAGAGTCCCAAAAACAGGCGTTTTCCCAGCCCATTACCCGGCATATGGAAGAAACAGCAGTAAGCCCAGGGAAATATCTGCTTCTAAATCCAAAACGCAGCTATCTAACAGAACGGTTGTCAATGTGTGCACTCAACTTCCAGAGTTAAACCCGTGTGTGGATTCAGCAGTCTGCAAACACTTTCTCTGCAGAGTCCCAAAACAGGCGTTTTCAGCCCATTACCGGCATATGGAAGAAACAGCAGTAAGCACAGGGAAATATCTGCTTCTAAATCCAAAACGCAGCTATCTAACAGAACGGTTGTCAATGTGTGCACTCAACTTCCAGAGTTAAAACCCGTGTGTGGATTCAGCAGTCTGCAAACACTTTCTCTGCAGAGTCCCAAAAACAGGCGTTTTCAGTCCATTACCGGCATATGGAAGAAACAGCAGTAAGCACAGGGAAATATCTGCTTCTAAATCCAAAAACGCAGCTATCTAACAGAACGGTTGTCAATGTGTGCACTCAACTTCCAGAGTTAAACCCGTGTGTGGATTCAGCAGTCTGCAAACACTTTCTCTGCAGAGTCCCAAAACAGGCGTTTTCAGCCCATTACCCGGCATATGGAAGAAACAGCAGTAAGCACAGGGAAATATCTGCTTCTAAATCCAAAACGCAGCTATCTAACAGAACGGTTGTCAATGTGTGCACTCAACTTCCAGAGTTAAACCCGTGTGTGGATTCAGCAGTCTGCAAACACTTTCTCTGCAGAGTCCCAAAACAGGCGTTTTCCCAGCCCATTACCCGGCATATGGAAGAAACAGCAGTAAGCACAGGGAAATATCTGCTTCTAAATCCAAAACGCAGCTATCTAACAGAACGGTTGTCAATGTGTGCACTCAACTTCCAGAGTTAAACCCGTGTGTGGATTCAGCAGTCTGCAAACACTTTCTCTGCAGAGTCCCAAAACAGGCGTTTTCAGCCCATTACCGGCATTTGGAAGAAACAGCAGTAAGCACAGGGAAATATCTGCTTCTAAATCCAAAACGCAGCTATCTAACAGAACGGTTGTCAATGTGTGCACTCAACTTCCAGAGTTAAAACCCGTGTGTGGATTCAGCAGTCTGCAAACACTTTCTCTGCAGAGTCCCAAAACAGGCGTTTTCCAGCCCATTACCGGCATATGGAAGAAACAGCAGTAAGCACAGGGAAATATCTGCTTCTAAATCCAAAACGCAGCTATCTAACAGAACGGTTGTCAATGTGTGCACTCAACTTCCAGAGTTAAAAACCCGTGTGTGGATTCAGCAGTCTGCAAACACTTTCTCTGCAGAGTCCCAAAAACAGGCGTTTTCAGCCCATTACCCCGGCATATGGAAGAAACAGCAGTAAGCACAGGGAAATATCTGCTTCTAAACCCAAAACGCAGCGATCTAACAGAACGGTTGTCAATGTGTGCACTCAACTTCCAGAGTTAAAACCCGTGTGTGGATTCAGCAGTCTGCAAACACTTTCTCTGCAGAGTCCCAAAACAGGCGTTTTCAGCCCATTACACCGGCATTTGGAAGAAACAGCAGTAAGCACAGGGAAATATCTGCTTCTAAATCCAAAACGCAGCTATCTAACAGAACGGTTGTCAATGTGTGCACCTCAACTTCCAGAGTTAAACCCGTGTGTGGATTCAGCAGTCTGCAAACCACTTTCTCTGCAGAGTCCCAAAACAGGCGTTTTCAGCCCATTACCCGGCATATGGAAGAAACAGCAGTAAGCCCAGGGAAATATCTGCTTCTAAATCCAAAACGCAGCTATCTAACAGAACGGTTGTCAATGTGTGCACTCAACTTCCAGAGTTAAAACCCGTGTGTGGATTCAGCAGTCTGCAAACACTTTCTCTGCAGAGTCCCAAAACAGGCGTTTTCCCAGCCCATTACCCGGCATATGGAAGAAACAGCAGTAAGCACAGGGAAATATCTGCTTCTAAATCCAAAACGCAGTTATCTAACAGAACGGTTGTCAATGTGTGCACTCAACTTCCAGAGTTAAAACCCGTGTGTGGATTCAGCAGTCTGCAAACACTTTCTCTGCAGAGTCCCAAAACCAGGGCGTTTTCAGCCCCATTAACGGGCATATGGAAGAAACAGCAGTAAGCACAGGGAAATATCTGCTTCTAAATCCAAAACGCAGTTATCTAACAGAACGGTTGTCAACGTGTGCACTCAACTTCCAGAGTTAAAACCCGTGTGTGGATTCAGCAGTCTGCAAACACTTTCTCTGCAGAGTCCCAAAACAGGCGTTTTCCAGCCCATTAACCGGCATATGGAAGAAACAGCAGTAAGCACAGGGAAATATCTGCTTCTAAATCCAAAACGCAGCTATCTAACAGAACGGTTGTCAACGTGTGCACTCAACTTCCAGAGTTAAAACCGGTGTGTGGATTCAGCAGTCTGCAAACACTTTCTCTGCAGAGTCCCAAAACAGGCGTTTTCCCAGCCCATTACCGGTATATGGAAGAAACAGCAGTAAGCACAGGGAAATATCTGCTTCTAAACCCAAAACGCAGCTATCTAACAGAACGGTTGTCAATGTGTGCACTCAACTTCCTGAGTTAAAACCCGTGTGTGGATTCAGCAGTCTGCAAACACTTTCTCTGCAGAGTCCCAAAACAGGCGTTTTCAGCCCATTACCGGTATATGGAAGAAACAGCAGTAAGCACAGGGAAATATCTGCTTCTAAATCCAAAACGCAGCTATCTAACAGAACGGTTGTCAATGTGTGCACTCAACTTCCAGAGTTAAACCCGTGTGTGGATTCAGCAGTCTGCAAAACACTTTCTCTGCAGAGTCCCAAAACAGGCGTTTTCCCCAGCCCATTAACCGGCATATGGAAGAAACAGCAGTAAGCCCAGGGAAATATCTGCTTCTAAATCCAAAACGCAGCTATCTAACAGAACGGTTGTCAATGTGTGCACTCAACTTCCAGAGTTAAAACCCGTGTGTGGATTCAGCAGTCTGCAAAACACTTTTCTCTGCAGAGTCCCAAAACAGGCGTTTTCAGCCCATTACCGGCATATGGAAGAAACAGCAGTAAGCACAGGGAAATATCTGCTTCTAAATCCAAAACGCAGCTATCTAACAGAACGGTTGTCAATGTGTGCACTCAACTTCCAGAGTTAAAACCCGTGTGTGGATTCAGCAGTCTGCAAACACTTTCTCTGCAGAGTCCCAAAACAGGCGTTTTCAGTTCCATTACCGGCATATGGAAGAAACAGCAGTAAGCACAGGGAAATATCTGCTTCTAAATCCAAAACGCAGCTATCTAACAGAACGGTTGTCAATGTGTGCACTCAACTTCCAGAGTTAAACCCGTGTGTGGATTCAGCAGTCTGCAAAACACTTTCTCTGCAGAGTCCCAAAACAGGCGTTTTCCAGCCCATTACCGGCATTTGGAAGAAACAGCAGTAAGCACAGGGAAATATCTGCTTCTAAATCCAAAACGCAGCTATCTAACAGAACGGTTGTCAATGTGTGCACTCAACTTCCAGAGTTAAAACCCGTGTGTGGATTCAGCAGTCTGCAAACACTTTCTCTGCAGAGTCCCAAAACAGGCGTTTTCAGCCCATTACCGGCATATGGAAGAAACAGCAGTAAGCACAGGGAAATATCTGCTTCTAAATCCAAAACGCAGCTATCTAACAGAACGGTTGTCAATGTGTGCACTCAACTTCCAGAGTTAAACCCGTGTGTGGATTCAGCAGTCTGCAAACACTTTCTCTGCAGAGTCCCAAAACAGGCGTTTTCAGCCCATTACCGGCATATGGAAGAAACAGCAGTAAGCACAGGGAAATATCTGCTTCTAAATCCAAAACGCAGCTATCTAACAGAACGGTTGTCAATGTGTGCACTCAACTTCCAGAGTTAAACCCGTGTGTGGATTCAGCAGTCTGCAAACACTTTCTCTGCAGAGTCCCAAAACAGGCGTTTTCAGCCCATTACCGGCATTTGGAAGAAACAGCAGTAAGCACAGGGAAATATCTGCTTCTAAATCCAAAACGCAGCTATCTAACAGAACGGTTGTCAATGTGTGCACTCAACTTCCAGAGTTAAAAACCCGTGTGTGGATTCAGCAGTCTGCAAACACTTTCTCTGCAGAGTCCCCAAAACAGGCGTTTTCCAGCCCATTACCGGCATATGGAAGAAACAGCAGTAAGCCCAGGGAAATATCTGCTTCTAAATCCAAAACGCAGCTATCTAACAGAAACGGTTGTCAATGTGTGCACTCAACTTCCAGAGTTAAAACCCGTGTGTGGATTCAGCAGTCTGCAAACACTTTAATCTGCAGAGTCCCAAAACAGGCGTTTTCCAGCCCATTACCGGCATATGGAAGAAACAGCAGTAAGCACAGGGAAATATCTGCTTCTAAATCCAAAACGCAGTTATCTAACAGAACGGTTGTCAATGTGTGCACTCAACTTCCAGAGTTAAACCCGTGTGTGGATTCAGCAGTCTGCAAACACTTTCTCTGCAGAGTCCCAAAACAGGCGTT
>NW_026989231.1:0-42864 GCF_030222135.1 Aotus nancymaae
CAACCGTTCTGTTAGGAATGCTGCGTTTTGCATTTAGAAGCAGATATTTCCCTGTGCTTACCTGCTGTTTCTTCCCTATGTCGGTAATGGGCTGAAAACGCATGTTTTGGGACTCTGCAGAGAAAGTGTTTGCAGACTGCTGAATCCACACACCGGTTTAACTCTGGAAGTTGAGTGCACACATTGATAACCGTTCTGTTAGATAGCTGCGTTTTGGATTTAGAAGCAGATATTTCCCTGGGCTTACTGCGGTTTCTTCCATATGCTGGTAATGGGCTGAAAACGCCTGTTTTGGGAGTCTGCAGAGAAAGTGTTTTCAGACTGCTGAATCCACACACGGGTTTAACTCTGGAAGTTGAGTGCACACGTTGACAACCGTTCTGTTAGATAGCTGCGTTTTGGATTTAGAAGCAGATATTTCCCTGTGCTTACTGCTGTTTCCTTCGATATGCCGGTAATGGGCTGAAAACGCCTGTTTTGGGACTCTGCAGAGAAAGTGTTTGCAGACTGCTGAATCCACACACGGGTTTAACTCTGGAAGTTGAGTGCACACATTGACAACCGTTCTGTTAGATAGCTGCGTTTTGGATTTAGAAGCAGATATTTCCCTGTGCTTACTGCTGTTTCTTCCATATGCCGGTAATGGGCTGAAAACGCCTGTTTTGGGACTCTGCACAGAAAGTGTTTGCAGACTGCTGAATCCACACACGGGTTTAACTGTGGAAGTTGAGTGCACACATTGACAACCGTTCTGTTAGATAGCTGCGTTTTGGATTTAGAAGCAGATATTTCCCTGTGCTTACTGCTGTTTCTTCCATATGCCGGTAATGGGCTGAAAACGCCTGTTTTGGGACTCTGCAGAGAAAGTGTTTGCAGACTGCTGAATCCACACACCGGGTTTAACTCTGTAAGTTGAGTGCACACATTGACAACCTTTCTGTTAGATAGCTGCGTTTTGGATTTAGAAGCAGATATTTCCCCGTGCTTACTGCTGTTTCTTCCGTATGCCGGTAATTGGGCTGAAAACGCCTGTTTTGGGACTCTGCAGAGAAAGTGTTTGCAGACTGCTGAATCCACACACGGGTTTAACTCTGGAAGTTGAGTGCACACATTGACAACCGTTCTGTTAGATAGCTGCGTTTTGGATTTAGAAGCAGATATTTCCCTGTGCTTATTGCTGTTTCTTCCTCATGCCGGTAATGGGCTGAAAACGCCTGTTTTGGGACTCTGCAGAGAAAGTGTTTGCAGACTGCTGAATCCACACACGGGTTTAACTCTGGAAGTTGAGTGCACACATTGACAACCGTTCTGTTAGATAGCTGCGTTTTGGATTTAGAAGCAGATATTTCCCTGTGCTTACTGCTGTTTCTTCCATATGCCGGTAAAGGGCTGAAAACGCCTGTTTTGGGACTCTGCAGAGAAAGTGTTTGCAGACTGCTGAATCCACAAACCGTTTTAACTCTGGAAGTTGAGTGCACACATTGACAACCGTTCTGTTAGATAGCTGCGTTTTGGATTTAGAAGCAGATATTTCCCTGTGCTTACTGCTGTTTCTTCCATATGCCGGTAATGGGCTGAAAACGCCTGTTTTGGGACTCTGTCCAGAAAGTGTTTGCAGACTGCTGAATCCACACACGGGTTTAACTCTGGAACTTGAGTGCACACATTGACAACCGTTCTGTTAGATAGCTGCGTTTTGGATTTAGAAGCAGATATTTCCCTGTGCTTACTGCTGTTTCTTCCGTATGCCGGTAATGGGCTGAAAAACGCCTGTTTTGGGACTCTGCAGAGAAAGTGTTTGCAGACTGCTGAATCCACACACGGGTTTAAACTTGGAAGTTGAGTGCACACATTGACAACTGTTCTGTTAGATAGCTGCGTTTTGGATTTAGAAGCAGATATTTCCCTGTGCTTACTGCTGTTTCTTCCATATGCCGGTAATGGGCTGAAAACGCCTGTTTTGGGACTCTGCAGAGAAAGTGTTTTGCAGACTGCTGAATCCACACACGGGTTTAACCTCTGGAAGTTGAGTGCACACTTTGACAACCGTTCTGTTAGATAGCTGCGTTTTGGATTTAGAAGGCAGATATTTCCCTGTGCTTACTGCTGTTTCTTCCATATGCTGGTAATGGGCTGAAAACGCCTGTTTTGGGACTCTGCAGAGAAAGTGTTTGCAGACTGCTGAATCCACACACTGGTTTAACTCTGGAAGTTGAGTGCACACATTGACAACCGTTCTGTTAGATAGCTGCGTTTTGGATTTAGAAGCAGATATTTCCCTGTGCTTACTGCTGTTTCTTCCATATGCCGGTAATGGGCTGAAAACGCCTGTTTTGGGACTCTGCAGAGAAACTGTTTGCAGACTGCTGAATCCACACACGGGTTTAACTCTGGAAGTTGAGTGCACACATTGACAAACCGTTCTGTTAGATAGCTGCGTTTTGGATTTAGAAGCAGATATTTCCCTGTGCTTACTGCTGTTTCTTCCATATGCCGGTAATGGGCTGAAAACGCCTGTTTTGGGACTCTGCAGAGAAAGTGTTTGCAGACTGCTGAATCCACACACCGGGTTTAACTCTGGAAGTTGAGTGCACACATTGACAACCGTTCTGTTAGATAGCTGCGTTTTGGATTTAGAAGCAGATATTTCCCTGTGCTTACTGCTGTTTCTTCCATATGCCGGTAATGGGCTGAAAACGCCTGTTTTGGGACTCTGCAGAGAAAAGTGTTTGCAGACTGCTGAATCCACACACGGGTTTTAACTCTGGAAGTTGAGTGCACACATTGACAACCGTTCTGTTAGATAGCTGCGTTTTGGATTTAGAAGCAGATATTTCCCTGTGCTTACTGCTGTTTCTTCCATATGCCGGTAATGGGCTGAAAACGCCTGTTTTGGGACTCTGCAGAGAAAGTGTTTGCAGACTGCTGAATCCACACACGGGTTTATCTCTGGAACTTGAGTGCACACATTGACAACCGTTCTGTTAGATAGCTGCGTTTTGGATTTAGAAGCAGATATTTCCCTGTGCTTACTGCTGTTTCTTCCATATGCCGGTAATGGGCTGAAAACGCCTGTTTTGGGACTCTGCAGAGAAAGTGTTTGCAGACTGCTGAATCCACACACGGGTGTAACTCTGGAAGTTTAGTGCACGCATTGACAAACGTTCTGTTAGATAGCTGCGTTTTGGATTAAGAAGCAGATATTTCCCTGTGCTTACTGCTGTTTCTTCCATATGCCGGTAAAGGGCTGAAAACGCCCGTTTTGGGACTCTGCACAGAAAGTGTTTGCAGACTGCTGAATCCACACACGGGTTTAACTCTGTAAGTTGAGTGCACACATTGACAACCGTTCTGTTAGATAGCTGCGTGTTGGATTTAGAAGCAGATATTTCCTTGTGCTTACTGCTGTTTCTTCCATATGCCGGTAATGGGCTGAAAACGCCTGTTTTGGGACTCTGCCCAGAAAGTGTTTGCAGACTGCTGCATCCACACACGGGTTTAACTCTGGAAGTTGAGTGCACACATTGACAACCTTTCTGTTAGATAGCTGCGTTTTGGATTTAGAAGCAGATATTTCCCTGTGCTTACTGCTGTTTCTTCCACATGCCGGTAATGGGCTGAAAACGCCTGTTTTGGGACTCTGCACAGAAAGTGTTTGCAGACTGCTGAATCCACACACGGGTTTAACTCTGGAAGTTGAGTGCACACATTGACAACCGTTCTGTTAGATAGCTGGGTTTTGGATTTAGAAGCAGATATTTCCCTGTGCTTACTGCTGTTTCTTCCATATGCCGGTAATGGGCTGAAACCGCCTGTTTTGGGACTCTGCAGAGAAACTGTTTGCAGACTGGTGAATCCACACACGGGTTTAACTCTGGAAGTTGAGTGCACACATTGACAAACGTTCTGTTAGATAGCTGCGTTTTGGATTTAGAAGCAGATATTTCCCTGTGCTTACTGCTGTTTCTTCCATATGCCGGTAATGGGCTGAAAACGCCTGTTTTGGGACTCTGCACAGAAAGTGTTTGCAGACTGCTGAATCCACACATGGGTTTAACTCTGGAAGTTGAGTGCACACATTGACAACCGTTCTGTTAGATAGCTGCGTTTTGGATTTAGAAGCAGATATTTCCCTGTGCTTACTGCTGTTTCTTCCATATGCCGGTAATGGGCTGAAAACGCCTGTTTTGGGACTCTGCCCAGAAAGTGTTTGCAGACTGCTGAATCCACACACGGGTTTAACTCTGGAACTTGAGTGCACACATTGACAACCGTTCTGTTAGATAGCTGCGTTTTGGATTTAGAAGCAGATATTTCCCTGTGCTTACTGCTGTTTCTTCCATATGCCGGTAATGGGCTGAAAACGCCTGTTTTGGGACTCTGCAGAGAAAGTGTTTGCAGACTGCTGAATCCACACACGTGTTTAACTCTGGAAGCTGAGTGCACACATTGACAACCGTTCTGTTAGATAGCTGCGTTTTGGATTTAGATGCAGATATTTCCCTGTACTTACTGCTCTTTCTTCCATGTGCCGGTAATGGGCTGAAAACGCCTGTTATGGGACTCTGCAGAGAAAGTGTTTGCAGACTGCTGAATCCAAACCTGGGTTTAACTCTGGAAGTTGAGTGCACCCATTGACAACCGTTCTGTTAGAATGCTGCGTTTTGCATTTAGAAGCAGATATTTCCCTGTGCTTACTGCTGTTTCTTCCACATGCCGGTAATGGGCTGAAAACGCCTGTTTTGGGACTCTTCAGAGAAAGTGTTTGCAGACTGCTGAATCCACACACGGGTTTAACTCTGGAAGTTGAGTGCACACATTGACAACCATTTTGTTAGATAGCTGCGTTTTGGATTTTGCAGCAGATATTTCCCTGTGCTTACTGCTGTTTCTTCCATATGCCGGTAATGGGCTGAAAACGCCTGTTTTGGGACTCTGCAGAGAAAGTGTTTGCAGACTGCTGAATCCACACACGGGTTTAACTCTGGAAGTTGAGTGCACACATTGACAACCGTTCTGTTTGATAGCTGCGTTTTGGATTTAGATGCAGATATTTCCCTGTACTTACTGCTCTTTCTTCCATGTGCCGGTAATGGGCTGAAAACGCCTGTTATGGGACTCTGCAGAGAAAGTGTTTGCAGACTGCTGAATCCAAACATGGGTTTAACTCTGGAAGTTGAGTGCACCCATTGACAACCGTTCTGGTAGAATGCTGCGTTTTGTATTTAGAAGCAGATATTTCCCTGTGCTTACTGCTGTTTCTTCCATATGCCGGTAATGGACTGAAATCGCCTGTTTTGGGACTCTTCAGAGAAAGTGTTTGCAGACTGCTGAATCCACACACGGGTTTAACTCTGGAAGTTGAGTGCACACATTGACAACCATTTTGTTAGATAGCTGCGTTTTGGATTTTGCAGCAGATATTTCCCTGTGCTTACTGCTGTTTCTTCCATATGCCGGTAATGGGCTGAAAACGCATGTTTTGGGACTCTGCAGAGAAAGTGTTTGTAGACTGCTGAATCCACACACGGGTTTAACTCTGGAAGTTGAGTGCACACATTGACAATCGTTGTGTTAGATAGCTGCGTTTTGGATTTAGAAGCAGATATTTCCCTGTGCTTACTGCTGTTTCTTCCATATGCCGGTAATGGGCTGAAAACGCCTGTTTTGGGACTCTGCAGAGAAAGTGTTTGCAGACTGCTGAATCCACACACGGTTTTAACTCTGGAATTTGAGTGCACACATTGACAACCGATCTGTTAGATAGCTGCGTTTTGGATTTAGAAGCAGATATTTCCCTGTGCTTACTGCTGTTTCTTCCATATGCTGGCAATGGGCTGAAAAGGCCTGTTTTGGGACTCTGCACAGAAAGTGTTTGCAGACTGCTGAATCCACACACCGGTTTAACTCTGGAAGTTGAGTGCACACATTGACAACCGTTCTGTTAGATAGCTGCCTTTTGGATTTAGAAGCAGATATTTCCCTGTGCTTACTGCTGTTTCTTCCATATGCCGGTAATGGGCTAAAACGCCTGTTTTGGGACTCTGCAGAGAAAGTGTTTGCAGACTGCTGAATCCACACACGGGTTTAACTCTGGAAGTTGAGTGCACACATTGACAACCTTTCTGTTAGATAGCTGCGTTTTGGATTTAGAAGCAGATATTTCCCTGTGCTTACTGCTGTTCCTTCCATATGCCGTTAATGGGCTGAAAACGCCTGTTTTGGGACTCTGCAGAGAAAGTGTTTGCAGACTGCTGAATCCACACACGGGTTTAACTCTGGAAGTTGAGTGCAAACATTGACAACCGTTCTGTTAGATAGCTGCGTTTTGGATTTAGAAGCAGATATTTCCCTGTGCTAACTGCTGTTTCTTCCATATGCCGGTAATGGGCTGAAAACGCCTGTTTTGGGACTCTGCACAGAAAGTGTTTGTAGACTGTCTGAATCCAAACACGGGTTTAACTCTGGAACTTGAGTGCACACATTGACAACCGTTCTGTTAGATAGCTGCGTTTTGGATTTAGAAGCAGATATTTCCCTGTGCTTACTGCTGTTTCTTCCATATGCCGGTAATGGGCTGAAAACGCCTGTTTTGGGACTCTGCACAGAAAGTGTTTGCAGACTGCTGAATCCACACACGGGTTTAACTCTGGAAGTTGAGTGCACACATTGACAAACGTTCTGTTAGATAGCTGCGTTTTGGATTTAGAAGCAGATATTTCCCTGTGCTTACTGCTGTTTCTTCCATATGCCGGTAATGGGCTGAAAACGCCTGTTTTGGGACTCTGCAGAGAAAGTGTTTGCAGACTGCTGAATCCACACACGGGTTTAACTCTGGAAGTTGAGTGCACACATTGACAACCGTTCTGTTAGATAGCTGCGTTTTGGATTTAGAAGCAGATATTTCCCTGTGCTTACTGCTGTTTCTTCCATATGCCGGTAATGGGCTGAAAACGCCTGTTTTGGGACTCTGCACAGAAAGTGTTTGCAGACTGCTGAATCCACACACGGGTTTAACTCTGGAAGTTGAGTGCACACATTGACAACCGTTCTGTTAGATAGCTGCGTTTTGGATTTAGAAGCAGATATTTCCCTGTGCTTACTGCTGTTTCTTCCATATGCCGGTAATGGGCTGAAAACGCCTGTTTTGGGACTCTGCAGAGAAAGTGTTTGCAGACTGCTGAATCCACACACGGGTTTAACTCTGGAAGTTGAGTGCACACATTGACAACCTTTCTGTTAGATAGCTGCGTTTTGGATTTAGAAGCAGATATTTCCCTGTGCTTACTGCTGTTTCTTCCACATGCCGGTAATGGGCTGAAAACGCCTGTTTTGGGACTCTGCAGAGAAAGTGTTTGCAGACTGCTGAATCCACACACGGGTTTAACTCTGGAAGTTGAGTGCACACATTGACAACCTTTCTGTTAGATAGCTGCGTTTTGGATTTAGAAGCAGATATTTCCCTGTGCTTACTGCTGTTCCTTCCATATGCCGGTAATGGGCTGAAAACGCCTGTTTTGGGACTCTGCAGAGAAAGTGTTTGCAGACTGCTGAATCCACACACGGGTTGAACTCTGGAAGTTGAGTGCACACATTGACAACCGTTCTGTTAGATAGCTGCGTTTTGGATTTAGAAGCAGATATTTCCCTGTGCTTACTGCTGTTTCTTCCATATGCCGGTAAAGGGCTGAAAACGCCTGTTTTGGGACACTGCAGAGAAAGTGTTTGCAGACTGCTGAATCCACACACCGGTTTAACTCCGGAAGTTGAGTGCACACATTGACAACCGTTCTGTTAGATAGCTGCGTTTTGGATTTAGAAGCAGATATTTCCCTGTGCTTACTGCTGTTTCTTCCATATGCCGGTAATGGGCTGAAAACGTCTGTTTTGGGACTCTGCACAGAAAGTGTTTGTAGACTGTCTGAATCCAAACACGGGTTTAACTCTGGAACTTGAGTGCACACATTGACAACCGTTCTGTTAGATAGCTGCGTTTTGGACTTAGAAGCAGATATTTCCCTGTGCTTACTGCTGTTTCTTCCATATGCCGGTAATGGGCTGAAAACGCCTGTTTTGGGACTCTGCACAGAAAGTGTTTGCAGACTGCTGAATCCACACACGGGTTTAACTCCGGAAAATGAGTGCACACATTGACAAACGTTCTGTTAGATAGCTGCGTTTTGGATTTAGAAGCAGATATTTCCCTGTGCTTACTGCTGTTTCTTCCATATGCCGGTAATGGGCTGAAAACGCCTGTTTTGGGACTCTGCAGAGAAAGTGTTTGCAGACTGCTGAATCCACACACGGGTTTAACTCTGGAAGTTGAGTGCACACATTGACAACCGTTCTGTTAGATAGCTGCGTTTTGGATTTAGAAGCAGATATTTCCCTGTGCTTACTGCTGTTTCTTCCATATGCCGGTAATGGGCTGAAAACGCCTGTTTTGGGACTCTGCACAGAAAGTGTTTGCAGACTGCTGAATCCACACACGGGTTTAACTCTGGAAGTTGAGTGCACACATTGACAACCGTTCTGTTAGATAGCTGCGTTTTGGATTTAGAAGCAGATATTTCCCTGTGCTTACTGCTGTTTCTTCCATATGCCGGTAATGGGCTGAAAACGCCTGTTTTGGGACTCTGCAGAGAAAGTGTTTGCAGACTGCTGAATCCACACACGGGTTTAACTCTGGAAGTTGAGTGCACACATTGACAACCGTTCTGTTAGATAGCTGCGTTTTGGATTTAGAAGCAGATATTTCCCTGTGCTTACTGCTGTTTCTTCCACATGCCGGTAATGGGCTGAAAACGCCTGTTTTGGGACTCTGCAGAGAAAGTGTTTGCAGACTGCTGAATCCACACACGGGTTTAACTCTGGAAGTTGAGTGCACACATTGACAACCGTTCTGTTAGATAGCTGCGTTTTGGATTTAGAAGCAGATATTTCCCTGTGCTTACTGCTGTTTCTTCCACATGCCGGTAACGGGCTGAAAACGCCTGTTTTGGGACTCTGCAGAGAAAGTGTTTGCAGACTGCTCAATCCACACACGGGTTTAACTCTGGAAGTTGAGTGCACACATTGACAACCGTTCTGTTAGATAGCTGCGTTTTGGATTTAGAAGCAGATATTTCCCTGTGCTTCCTGCTGTTTCTTCCATATGCCGGTAAAGGGCTGAAAACGCCTGTTTTGGGACTCTGCAGAGAAAGTGTTTGCAGACTGCTGAATCCACAAACCGTTTTAACTCTGGAAGTTGAGTGCACACATTGACAACCGTTCTGTTAGATAGCTGCGTTTTGGATTTAGAAGCAGATATTTCCCTGTGCTTACTGCTGTTTCTTCCATATGCCGGTAATGGGCTGAAAACGCCTGTTTTGGGACTCTGTCCAGAAAGTGTTTGCAGACTGCTGAATCCACACACGGGTTTAACTCTGGAACTTGAGTGCACACATTGACAACCCTTCTGTTAGATAGCTGCGTTTTGGATTTAGAAGCAGATATTTCCCTGTGCTTACTGCTGTTTCTTCCGTATGCCGGTAATGGGCTGAAAACGCCTGTTTTGGGACTCTGCAGAGAAAGTGTTTGCAGACTGCTGAATCCACACACGGGTTTAACTCTGGAAGTTGAGTGCACACATTGACAACCGTTCTGTTAGATAGCTGCGTTTTGGATTTAGAAGCAGATATTTCCCTGTGCTTACTGCTGTTTCTTCCATATGCCGGTAATGGGCTGAAAACGCCTGTTTTGGGACTCTGCAGAGAAAGTGTTTGCAGACTGCTGAATCCACACACGGGTTTAACTCTGGAAGTTGAGTGCACACATTGACAACCGTTCTGTTAGATAGCTGCGTTTTGGATTTAGAAGCAGATATTTCCCTGTGCTTACTGCTGTTTCTTCCATATGCCGGTAATGGGCTGAAAACGCGTGTTTTGGGACTCTGCCCAGAAAGTGTTTGCAGACTGCTGAATCCACACATGGGTTTAACTCTGGAAGTTGAGTGCACACATTGACAACCGTTCTGTTAGATAGCTGCGTTTTGGATTTAGAAGCAGATATTTCCCTGTGCTTACTGCTGTTTCTTCCACATGCCGGTAATGGGCTGAAAACGCCTGTTTTGGGACTCTGCAGAGAAAGTGTTTGCAGACTGCTGAATCCACACACGGGTTTAACTCTGGAAGTTGAGTGCACACATTGACAACCGTTCTGTTAGATAGCTGGGTTTTGGATTTAGAAGCAGATATTTCCCTGTGCTTACTGCTGTTTCTTCCATATGCCGGTAAAGTGCTGAAAACGCCTGTTTTGGGACTCTTCAGAGAAAGTGTTTGCAGACTGCTGAATCCACACACGGGTTTAACTCTGGAAGTTGAGTGCACACATTGACAACCGTTCTGTTAGATAGCTGCGTTTTGGATTTAGAAGCAGATATTTCCCTGTGCTTACTGCTGTTTCTTCCATATGCCGGTAATGGGCTGAAAACGCCTGTTTTGGGACTCTGCCCAGAAAGTGTTTGCAGACTGCTGAATCCACACACGGGTTTAACTCTGGAACTTGAGTGCACACATTGACAATCGTTCTGTAACATAGCTGCGTTTTGGATTTAGAAGCAGATATTTCCCTGTGCTTACTGCGGTTTCTTCCATATGCTGGTAATGGGCTGAAAACGCCTGTTTTGGGACTCTGCAGAGAAAGTGTTTGCAGACTGCTGAATCCACACACTGGTTTAACTCTGGAAGTTGAGTGCACACATTGACAACCGTTCTGTTAGATAGCTGCGTTTTGGATTTAGAAGCAGATATTTCCCTGTGCTTACTGCTGTTTCTTCCATATGCCGGTAATGGGCTGAAAACGCCTGTTTTGGGACTCTGCAGAGAAACTGTTTGCAGACTGGTGAATCCACACACGGGTTTAACTCTGGAAGTTGAGTGCACACATTGACAAACGTTCTGTTAGATAGCTGCGTTTTGGATTTCGAAGCAGATATTTCCCTGTGCTTACTGCTGTTTCTTCCATATGCCGGTAATGGGCTGAAAACGCCTGTTTTGGGACTCTGCACAGAAAGTGTTTGCAGACTGCTGAATCCACACACGGGTTTAACTCTGGAAGTTGAGTGCACACATTGACAACCGTTCTGTTAGATAGCTGCGTTTTGGATTTCGAAGCAGATATTTCCCTGTGCTTACTGCTGTTTCTTCCATATGCCGGTAATGGGCTGAAAACGCCTGTTTTGGGACTCTGCCCAGAAAGTGTTTGCAGACTGCTGAATCCACACACGGGTTTAACTCTGGAACTTGAGTGCACACATTGAAAACCGTTCTGTTAGATAGCTGCGTTTTGGATTTACAGGCAGATATTTCCCTGTGCTTACTGCTGTTTCTTCCGTATGCCGGTAATGGGCTGAAAACGCCTGTTTTGGGACTCTGCAGAGAAAGTGTTTGCAGACTGCTGAATCCACACACGGGTTTAACTCTGGAAGTTGAGTGCACACATTGACAACCGTTCTGTTAGATAGCTGCGTTTTGGATTTAGAAGCAGATATTTCCCTGTGCTTACTGCTGTTTCTTCCATATGCTGGTAATGGGCTGAAAACGCCTGTTTTGGGACTCTGCAGAGAAAGTGTTTGCAGACTGCTGAATCCACACACTGGTTTAACTCTGGAAGTTGAGTGCACACATTGACAACCGTTCTGTTAGATAGCTGCGTTTTGGATTTAGAAGCAGATATTTCCCTGTGCTTACTGCTGTTTCTTCCATATGCCGGTAATGGGCTGAAAACGCCTGTTTTGGGACTCTGCAGAGAAACTGTTTGCAGACTGGTGAATCCACACACGGGTTTAACTCTGGAAGTTGAGTGCACACATTGACAAACGTTCTGTTAGATAGCTGCGTTTTGGATTTAGAAGCAGATATTTCCCTGTGCTTACTGCTGTTTCTTCCATATGCCGGTAATGGGCTGAAAACGCCTGTTTTGGGACTCTGCAGAGAAAGTGTTTGCAGACTGCTGAATCCACACACGGGTTTAACTCTGGAAGTTGAGTGCACACATTGACAAACGTTCTGTTAGATAGCTGCGTTTTGGATTTAGAAGCAGATATTTCCCTGTGCTTACTGCTGTTTCTTCCATATGCCGGTAATGGGCTGAAAACGCCTGTTTTGGGACTCTGCAGAGAAAGTGTTTGCAGACTGCTGAATCCACACACGGGTTTAACTCTGGAAGTTGAGTGCACACATTGACAACCGTTCTGTTAGATAGCTGCGTTTTGGATTTAGAAGCAGATATTTCCCTGTGCTTACTGCTGTTTCTTCCATATGCCGGTAATGGGCTGAAAACGCCTGTTTTGGGACTCTGCAGAGAAAGTGTTTGCAGACTGCTGAATCCACACACGGGTTTAACTCTGGAAGTTGAGTGCACACATTGACAACCGTTGTGTTAGATAGCTCTGTTTTGGATTTAGAAGCAGATATTTCCCTGCGCTTACTGCTGTTTCTTCCATATGCCGGTAATGGGCTGAAAACGCCTGTTTTGGGACTCTGCAGAGAAAGTGTTTGCAGACTGCTGAATCCACACACGGGTGTAACTCTGGAAGTTGAGTGCCCGCATTGACAAACGTTCTGTTAGATAGCTGCGTTTTGGATTTAGAAGCAGATATTTCCCTGTGCTTACTGCTGTTTCTTCCATATGCCGGTAATGGGTTGAAAACGCCCGTTTTGGGACTCTGCACAGAAAGGGTTTGCAGACTGCTGAATCCACACACGGGTTTAACTCTGGAAGTTGAGTGCACACATTGACAACCGTTCTGTTAGATAGCTGCGTTTTGGATTTAGAAGCAGATATTTCCTTGTGCTTACTGCTGTTTCTTCCATATGCCGGTAATGGGCTGAAAACGCCTGTTTTGGGACTCTGCCCAGAAAGTGTTTGCAGACTGCTGAATCCACACACGGGTTTAACTCTGGAAGTTGAGTGCACACATTGACAACCTTTCTGTTAGATAGCTGCGTTTTGGATTTAGAAGCAGATATTTCCCTGTGCTTACTGCTGTTTCTTCCACATGCCGGTAATGGGCTGAAAACGCTTGTTTTGGGACTCTGCAGAGAAAGTGTTTGCAGACTGCTGAATCCACACACGGGTTTAACTCTGGAAGTTGAGTGCACACATTGACAACCGTTCTGTTAGATAGCTGGGTTTTGTATTTAGAAGCAGATATTTCCCTGTGCTTACTGCTGTTTCTTCCATATGCCGGTAAAGGGCTGAAAACGCCTGTTTTGGGACTCTGCAGAGAAAGTGTTTGCAGACTGCTGAATCCACAAACCGTTTTAACTCTGGAAGTTGAGTGCACACATTGACAACCGTTATGTTAGATAGCTGCGTTTTGGATTTAGAAGCAGATATTTCCCTGTGCTTACTGCTGTTTCTTCCATATGCCGGTAATGGGCTGAAAACGCCTGTTTTGGGACTCTGCACAGAAAGTGTTTGCAGACTGCTGAATCCACACACGGGTTTAACTCTGGAAGTTGAGTGCACACATTGACAAACGTTCTGTTAGATAGCTGCGTTTTGGATTTAGAAGCAGATATTTCCCTGTGCTTACTGCTGTTTCTTCCATATGCCGGTAATGGGCTGAAAACGCCTGTTTTGGGACTCTGCACAGAAAGTGTTTGTAGACTGTCTGAATCCAAACACGGGTTTAACTCTGGAACTTGAGTGCACACATTGACAACCGTTCTGTTAGATAGCTGCGTTTTGGATTTAGAAGCAGATATTTCCCTGTGCTTACTGCTGTTTCTTCCGTATGCCGGTAATGGGCTGAAAACGCCTGTTTTGGGACTCTGCAGAGAAAGTGTTTGCAGACTGCTGAATCCACACACGGGTTTAACTCTGGAAGTTGAGTGCACACATTGACAACCGTTCTGTTAGATAGCTGCGTTTTGGATTTAGAAGCAGATATTTCCCTGTGCTTACTGCTGTTTCTTCCATATGCCGGTAATGGGCTGAAAACGCCTGTTTTGGGACTCTGCAGAGAAAGTGTTTGCAGACTGCTGAATCCACACACGGGTTTAACTCTGGAAGTTGTGTGCACACATTGACAACCGTTCTGTTAGATAGCTGCGTTTTGGATTTAGAAGCAGATATTTCCCTGTGCTTACTGCTGTTTCTTCCATATGCCGGTAATGGGCTGAAAACGCCTGTTTTGGGACTCTGCACAGAAAGTGTTTGCAGACTGCTGAATCCACACACGGGTTTAACTCTGGAAGTTGAGTGCACACATTGACAACCTTTCTGTTAGATAGCTGCGTTTTGGATTTAGAAGCAGATATTTCCCCGTGCTTACTGCTGTTTCTTCCGTATGCCGGTAATGGGCTGAAAACGCCTGTTTTGGGACTCTGCAGAGAAAGTGTTTGCAGACTGCTGAATCCACACACGGGTTTAACTCTGGAAGTTGAGTGCACACATTGACAACCGTTCTGTTAGATAGCTGCGTTTTGGATTTAGAAGCAGATATTTCCCTGTGCTTATTGCTGTTTCTTCCTCATGCCGGTAATGGGCTGAAAACGCCTGTTTTGGGACTCTGCAGAGAAAGTGTTTGCAGACTGCTGAATCCACACACGGGTTTACCTCTGGAAGTTGAGTGCACACATTGACAACCGTTCTGTTAGATAGCTGCGTTTTGGATTTAGAAGCAGATATTTCCCTGTGCTTACTGCTGTTTCTTCCATATGCCGGTAAAGGGCTGAAAACGCCTGTTTTGGGACTCTGCAGAGAAAGTGTTTGCAGACTGCTGAATCCACAAACCGTTTTAACTCTGGAAGTTGAGTGCACACATTGACAACCGTTCTGTTAGATAGCTGCGTTTTGGATTTAGAAGCAGATATTTCCCTGTGCTTACTGCTGTTTCTTCCATATGCCGGTAATGGGCTGAAAACGCCTGTTTTGGGACTCTGTCCAGAAAGTGTTTGCAGACTGCTGAATCCACACACGGGTTTAACTCTGGAACTTGAGTGCACACATTGACAACCGTTCTGTTAGATAGCTGCGTTTTGGATTTAGAAGCAGATATTTCCCTGTGCTTACTGCTGTTTCTTCCATATGCCGGTAATGGGCTGAAAACGCCTGTTTTGGGACTCTGCAGAGAAAGTGTTTGCAGACTGCTGAATCCACACACGGGTTTAACTCTGGAAGTTGAGTGCACACATTGACAACCGTTCTGTTAGATAGCTGCGTTTTGGATTTAGAAGCAGATATTTCCCTGTGCTTACTGCTGTTTCTTCCATATGCCGGTAATGGGCTGAAAACGCCTGTTTTGGGACTCTGCAGAGAAAGTGTTTGCAGACTGCTGAATCCACACACGGGTTTAACTCTGGAAGTTGAGTGCACACTTTGACAACCGTTCTGTTAGATAGCTGCGTTTTGGATTTAGAAGCAGATATTTCCCTGTGCTTACTGCTGTTTCTTCCATATGCTGGTAATGGGCTGAAAACGCCTGTTTTGGGACTCTGCACAGAAAGTGTTTGCAGACTGCTGAATCCACACACTGGTTTAACTCTGGAAGTTGAGTGCACACATTGACAACCGTTCTGTTAGATAGCTGCGTTTTGGATTTAGAAGCAGATATTTCCCTGTGCTTACTGCTGTTTCTTCCATATGCCGGTAATGGGCTGAAAACGCCTGTTTTGGGACTCTGCAGAGAAACTGTTTGCAGACTGCTGAATCCACACACGGGTTTAACTCTGGAAGTTGAGTGCACACATTGACAACCGTTCTGTTAGATAGCTGCGTTTTGGATTTAGAAGCAGATATTTCCCTGTGCTTACTGCTGTTTCTTCCATATGCCGGTAATGGGCCGAAAACGCCTGTTTTGGGACTCTGCACAGAAAGTGTTTGCAGACTGCTGAATCCACACACGGGTTTAACTCTGGAAGTTGAGTGCACACATTGACAACCGTTCTGTTAGATAGCTGCGTTTTGGATTTAGAAGCAGATATTTCCCTGTGCTTACTGCTGTTTCTTCCATATGCCGGTAATGGGCTGAAAACGCCTGTTTTGGGACTCTGCAGAGAAAGTGTTTGCAGACTGCTGAATCCACACACGGGTTTAACTCTGGAAGTTGAGTGCACACATTGACAACCGTTCTGTTAGATAGCTGCGTTTTGGATTTAGAAGCAGATATTTCCCTGTGCTTACTGCTGTTTCTTCCATATGCCGGTAATGGGCTGAAAACGCCTGTTTTGGGACTCTGCAGAGAAAGTGTTTGCAGACTGCTGAATCCACAAACGGGTTTATCTCTGGAACTTGAGTGCACACATTGACAACCGTTGTGTTAGATAGCTGCGTTTTGGATTTAGAAGCAGATATTTCCCTGTGCTTACTGCTGTTTCTTCCATATGCCGGTAATGGGCTGAAAACGCCCGTTTTGGGACTCTGCACAGAAAGGGTTTGCAGACTGCTGAATCCACACACGGGTTTAACTCTGTAAGTTGAGTGCACACATTGACAACCGTTCTGTTAGATAGCTGCGTGTTGGATTTAGAAGCAGATATTTCCTTGTGCTTACTGCTGTTTCTTCCATATGCCGGTAATGGGCTGAAAACGCCTGTTTTGGGACTCTGCCCAGAAAGTGTTTGCAGACTGCTGCATCCACACACGGGTTTAACTCTGGAAGTTGAGTGCACACATTGACAACCTTTCTGTTAGATAGCTGCGTTTTGGATTTAGAAGCAGATATTTCCCTGTGCTTACTGCTGTTTCTTCCACATGCCGGTAATGGGCTGAAAACGCCTGTTTTGGGACTCTGCAGAGAAAGTGTTTGCAGACTGCTGAATCCACACACGGGTTTAACTCTGGAAGTTGAGTGCACACATTGACAACCGTTCTGTTAGATAGCTGGGTTTTGGATTTAGGAGGAGATATTTCCCTGTGCTTACTGCTGTTTCTTCCATATGCCGGTAATGGGCTGAAAACGCCTGTTTTGGGACTCTGCAGAGAAACTGTTTGCAGACTGGTGAATCCACACACGGGTTTAACTCTGGAAGTTGAGTGCACACATTGACAAACGTTCTGTTAGATAGCTGCGTTTTGGATTTAGAAGCAGATATTTCCCTGTGCTTACTGCTGTTTCTTCCATATGCCGGTAATGGGCTGAAAACGCCTGTTTTGGGACTCTGCACAGAAAGTGTTTGCAGACTGCTGAATCCACACACGGGTTTAACTCTGGAAGTTGAGTGCACACATTGACAACCGTTCTGTTAGATAGCTGCGTTTTGGATTTAGAAGCAGATATTTCGCTGTGCTTACTGCTGTTTCTTCCATATGCCGGTAATGGGCTGAAAACGCCTGTTTTGGGACTCTGCCCAGAAAGTGTTTGCAGACTGCTGAATCCACACACGGGTTTAACTCTGGAACTTGAGTGCACACATTGACAACCGTTCTGTAAGATAGCTGCGTTTTGGATTTAGAAGCAGATATTTCCCTGTGCTTACTGCTGTTTCTTCCATATGCCGGTAATGGGCTGAAAACGCCTGTTTTGGGACTCTGCAGAGAAAGTGTTTGCAGACTGCTGAATCCACACACGTGTTTAACTCTGGAAGCTGAGTGCACACATTGACAACCGTTCTGTTAGATAGCTGCGTTTTGGATTTAGATGCAGATATTTCCCTGTACTTACTGCTCTTTCTTCCATGTGCCGGTAATGGGCTGAAAACGCCTGTTATGGGACTCTGCAGAGAAAGTGTTTGCAGACTGCTGAATCCAAACCTGGGTTTAACTCTGGAAGTTGAGTGCACCCATTGAAAACCGTTCTGTTAGAATGCTGCGTTTTGCATTTAGAAGCAGATATTTCCCTGTGCTTACTGCTGTTTCTTCCACATGCCGGTAATGGGCTGAAAACGCCTGTTTTGGGACTCTTCAGAGAAAGTGTTTGCAGACTGCTGAATCCACACACGGGTTTAACTCTGGAAGTTGAGTGCACACATTGACAACCATTTTGTTAGATAGCTGCGTTTTGGATTTTGCAGCAGATATTTCCCTGTGCTTACTGCTGTTTCTTCCATATGCCGGTAATGGGCTGAAAACGCCTGTTTTGGGACTCTGCAGAGAAAGTGTTTGTAGACTGCTGAATCCACACACGGGTTTAACTCTGGAAGTTGAGTGCACACATTGACAACCGTTCTGTTAGATAGCTGCGTTTTGGATTTAGAAGCAGATATTTCCCTGTGCTTACTGCTGTTTCTTCCATATGCCGGTAATGGGCTGAAAACGCCTGTTTTGGGACTCTGCAGAGAAAGTGTTTGCAGACTGCTGAATCCACACACGGGTTTAACTCTGGAAGTTGTGTGCACACATTGACAACCGTTCTGTTAGATAGCTGCGTTTTGGATTTAGAAGCAGATATTTCCCTGTGCTTACTGCTGTTTCTTCCATATGCCGGTAATGGGCTGAAAACGCCTGTTTTGGGACTCTGCACAGAAAGTGTTTGCAGACTGCTGAATCCACACACGGGTTTAACTGTGGAAGTTGAGTGCACACATTGACAACCGTTCTGTTAGATAGCTGCGTTTTGGATTTAGAAGCAGATATTTCCCTGTGCTTACTGCTGTTTCTTCCATATGCCGGTAATGGGCTGAAAACGCCTGTTTTGGGACTCTGCAGAGAAAGTGTTTGCAGACTGCTGAATCCACACACGGGTTTAACTCTGGAAGTTGAGTGCACACATTGACAACCTTTCTGTTAGATAGCTGCGTTTTGGATTTAGAAGCAGATATTTCCCCGTGCTTACTGCTGTTTCTTCCGTATGCCGGTAATGGGCTGAAAACGCCTGTTTTGGGACTCTGCAGAGAAAGTGTTTGCAGACTGCTGAATCCACACACGGGTTTAACTCTGGAAGTTGAGTGCACACATTGACAACCGTTCTGTTAGATAGCTGCGTTTTGGATTTAGAAGCAGATATTTCCCTGTGCTTATTGCTGTTTCTTCCTCATGCCGGTAATGGGCTGAAAACGCCTGTTTTGGGACTCTGCAGAGAAAGTGTTTGCAGACTGCTGAATCCACACACGGGTTTAACTCTGGAAGTTGAGTGCACACATTGACAACCGTTCTGTTAGATAGCTGCGTTTTGGATTTAGAAGCAGATATTTCCCTGTGCTTACTGCTGTTTCTTCCATATGCCGGTAAAGGGCTGAAAACGCCTGTTTTGGGACTCTGCAGAGAAAGTGTTTGCAGACTGCTGAATCCACAAACCGTTTTAACTCTGGAAGTTGAGTGCACACATTGACAACCGTTCTGTTAGATAGCTGCGTTTTGGATTTAGAAGCAGATATTTCCCTGTGCTTACTGCTGTTTCTTCCATATGCCGGTAATGGGCTGAAAACGCCTGTTTTGGGACTCTGTCCAGAAAGTGTTTGCAGACTGCTGAATCCACACACGGGTTTAACTCTGGAACTTGAGTGCACACATTGACAACCGTTCTGTTAGATAGCTGCGTTTTGGATTTAGAAGCAGATATTTCCCTGTGCTTACTGCTGTTTCTTCCATATGCCGGTAATGGGCTGAAAACGCCTGTTTTGGGACTCTGCAGAGAAAGTGTTTGCAGACTGCTGAATCCACACACGGGTTTAACTCTGGAAGTTGAGTGCACACATTGACAACCGTTCTGTTAGATAGCTGCGTTTTGGATTTAGAAGCAGATATTTCCCTGTGCTTACTGCTGTTTCTTCCATATGCCGGTAATGGGCTGAAAACGCCTGTTTTGGGACTCTGCAGAGAAAGTGTTTGCAGACTGCTGAATCCACACACGGGTTTAACTCTGGAAGTTGAGTGCACACTTTGACAACCGTTCTGTTAGATAGCTGCGTTTTGGATTTAGAAGCAGATATTTCCCTGTGCTTACTGCTGTTTCTTCCATATGCTGGTAATGGGCTGAAAACGCCTGTTTTGGGACTCTGCAGAGAAAGTGTTTGCAGACTGCTGAATCCACACACTGGTTTAACTCTGGAAGTTGAGTGCACACATTGACAACCGTTCTGTTAGATAGCTGCGTTTTGGATTTAGAAGCAGATATTTCCCTGCGCTTACTGCTGTTTCTTCCATATGCCGGTAATGGGCTGAAAACGCCTGTTTTGGGACTCTGCAGAGAAACTGTTTGCAGACTGCTGAATCCACACACGGGTTTAACTCTGGAAGTTGAGTGCACACATTGACAACCGTTCTGTTAGATAGCTGCGTTTTGGATTTAGAAGCAGATATTTCCCTGTGCTTACTGCTGTTTCTTCCATATGCCGGTAATGGGCTGAAAACGCCTGTTTTGGGACTCTGCACAGAAAGTGTTTGCAGACTGCTGAATCCACACACGGGTTTAACTCTGGAAGTTGAGTGCACACATTGACAACCGTTCTGTTAGATAGCTGCGTTTTGGATTTAGAAGCAGATATTTCCCTGTGCTTACTGCTGTTTCTTCCATATGCCGGTAATGGGCTGAAAACGCCTGTTTTGGGACTCTGCAGAGAAAGTGTTTGCAGACTGCTGAATCCACACACGGGTTTAAGTCTGGAAGTTGAGTGCACACATTGACAACCGTTCTGTTAGATAGCTGCGTTTTGGATTTAGAAGCAGATATTTCCCTGTGCTTACTGCTGTTTCTTCCATATGCCGGTAATGGGCTGAAAACGCCTGTTTTGGGACTCTGCAGAGAAAGTGTTTGCAGACTGCTGAATCCACAAACGGGTTTATCTCTGGAACTTGAGTGCACACATTGACAACCGTTGTGTTAGATAGCTGCGTTTTGGATTTAGAAGCAGATATTTCCCTGTGCTTACTGCTGTTTCTTCCATATGCCGGTAATGGGCTGAAAACGCCTGTTTTGGGACTCTGCAGAGAAAGTGTTTGCAGACTGCTGAATCCACACACGGGTGTAACTCTGGAAGTTTAGTGCACGCATTGACAAACGTTCTGTTAGATAGCTGCGTTTTGGATTTAGAAGCAGATATTTCCCTGTGCTTACTGCTGTTTCTTCCATATGCCGGTAATGGGCTGAAAACGCCCGTTTTGGGACTCTGCACAGAAAGGGTTTGCAGACTGCTGAATCCACACACGGGTTTAACTCTGTAAGTTGAGTGCACACATTGACAACCGTTCTGTTAGATAGCTGCGTGTTGGATTTAGAAGCAGATATTTCCTTGTGCTTACTGCTGTTTCTTCCATATGCCGGTAATGGGCTGAAAACGCCTGTTTTGGGACTCTGCCCAGAAAGTGTTTGCAGACTGCTGCATCCACACACGGGTTTAACTCTGGAAGTTGAGTGCACACATTGACAACCTTTCTGTTAGATAGCTGCGTTTTGGATTTAGAAGCAGATATTTCCCTGTGCTTACTGCTGTTTCTTCCACATGCCGGTAATGGGCTGAAAACGCCTGTTTTGGGACTCTGCAGAGAAAGTGTTTGCAGACTGCTGAATCCACACACGGGTTTAACTCTGGAAGTTGAGTGCACACATTGACAACCGTTCTGTTAGATAGCTGGGTTTTGGATTTAGGAGGAGATATTTCCCTGTGCTTACTGCTGTTTCTTCCATATGCCGGTAATGGGCTGAAAACGCCTGTTTTGGGACTCTGCAGAGAAACTGTTTGCAGACTGGTGAATCCACACACGGGTTTAACTCTGGAAGTTGAGTGCACACATTGACAAACGTTCTGTTAGATAGCTGCGTTTTGGATTTAGAAGCAGATATTTCCCTGTGCTTACTGCTGTTTCTTCCATATGCCGGTAATGGGCTGAAAACGCCTGTTTTGGGACTCTGCACAGAAAGTGTTTGCAGACTGCTGAATCCACACACGGGTTTAACTCTGGAAGTTGAGTGCACACATTGACAACCGTTCTGTTAGATAGCTGCGTTTTGGATTTAGAAGCAGATATTTCGCTGTGCTTACTGCTGTTTCTTCCATATGCCGGTAATGGGCTGAAAACGCCTGTTTTGGGACTCTGCCCAGAAAGTGTTTGCAGACTGCTGAATCCACACACGGGTTTAACTCTGGAACTTGAGTGCACACATTGACAACCGTTCTGTAAGATAGCTGCGTTTTGGATTTAGAAGCAGATATTTCCCTGTGCTTACTGCTGTTTCTTCCATATGCCGGTAATGGGCTGAAAACGCCTGTTTTGGGACTCTGCAGAGAAAGTGTTTGCAGACTGCTGAATCCACACACGTGTTTAACTCTGGAAGCTGAGTACACACATTGACAACCGTTCTGTTAGATAGCTGCGTTTTGGATTTAGATGCAGATATTTCCCTGTACTTACTGCTCTTTCTTCCATGTGCCGGTAATGGGCTGAAAACGCCTGTTATGGGACTCTGCAGAGAAAGTGTTTGCAGACTGCTGAATCCAAACCTGGGTTTAACTCTGGAAGTTGAGTGCACCCATTGACAACCGTTCTGTTAGAATGCTGCGTTTTGCATTTAGAAGCAGATATTTCCCTGTGCTTACTGCTGTTTCTTCCACATGCCGGTAATGGGCTGAAAACGCCTGTTTTGGGACTCTTCAGAGAAAGTGTTTGCAGACTGCTGAATCCACACACGGGTTTAACTCTGGAAGTTGAGTGCACACATTGACAACCATTTTGTTAGATAGCTGCGTTTTGGATTTTGCAGCAGATATTTCCCTGTGCTTACTGCTGTTTCTTCCATATGCCGGTAATGGGCTGAAAACGCCTGTTTTGGGACTCTGCAGAGAAAGTGTTTGTAGACTGCTGAATCCACACACGGGTTTAACTCTGGAAGTTGAGTGCACACATTGACAACCGTTCTGTTAGATCGCTGCGTTTTGGATTTAGAAGCAGATATTTCCCTGTGCTTACTGCTGTTTCTTCCATATGCCGGTAATGGGCTGAAAACGCCTGTTTCGGGACTCTGCAGAGAAAGTGTTTGCAGACTGCTGAATCCACACACGGGTTTAACTCTGGAAGTTGAGTGCACACATTGACAACCGTTCTGTTTGATAGCTGCGTTTTGGATTTAGATGCAGATATTTCCCTGTACTTACTGCTCTTTCTTCCATGTGCCGGTAATGGGCTGAAAACGCCTGTTATGGGACTCTGCAGAGAAAGTGTTTGCAGACTGCTGAATCCAAACATGGGTTTAACTCTGGAAGTTGAGTGCACCCATTGACAACCGTTCTGGTAGAATGCTGCGTTTTGTATTTAGAAGCAGATATTTCCCTGTGCTTACTGCTGTTTCTTCCATATGCCGGTAATGGACTGAAATCGCCTGTTTTGGGACTCTTCAGAGAAAGTGTTTGCAGACTGCTGAATCCACACACGGGTTTAACTCTGGAAGTTGAGTGCACACATTGACAACCGTTCTGTTAGATAGCTGCGTTTTGGATTTTGCAGCAGATATTTCCCTGTGCTTACTGCTGTTTCTTCCATATGCCGGTAATGGGCTGAAAACGCATGTTTTGGGACTCTGCAGAGAAAGTGTTTGTAGACTGCTGAATCCACACACGGGTTTAACTCTGGAAGTTGAGTGCACACATTGACAATCGTTGTGTTAGATAGCTGCGTTTTGGATTTAGAAGCAGATATTTCCCTGTGCTTACTGCTGTTTCTTCCATATGCCGGTAATGGGCTGAAAACGCCTGTTTTGGGACTCTGCAGAGAAAGTGTTTGCAGACTGCTGAATCCACACACGGTTTTAACTCTGGAATTTGAGTGCACACATTGACAACCGATCTGTTAGATAGCTGCGTTTTGGATTTAGAAGCAGATATTTCCCTGTGCTTACTGCTGTTTCTTCCATATGCTGGCAATGGGCTGAAAAGGCCTGTTTTGGGACTCTGCACAGAAAGTGTTTGCAGACTGCTGAATCCACACACCGGTTTAACTCTGGAAGTTGAGTGCACACATTGACAACCGTTCTGTTAGATAGCTGCCTTTTGGATTTAGAAGCAGATATTTCCCTGTGCTTACTGCTGTTTCTTCCATATGCCGGTAATGGGCTAAAACGCCTGTTTTGGGACTCTGCAGAGAAAGTGTTTGCAGACTGCTGAATCCACACACGGGTTTAACTCTGGAAGTTGAGTGCACACATTGACAACCGTTCTGTTAGATAGCTGCGTTTTGGATTTAGAAGCAGATATTTCCCTGTGCTTACTGCTGTTTCTTCCATATGCCGGTAATGGGCTGAAAACGCCTGTTTTGGGACTCTGCACAGAAAGTGTTTGCAGACTGCTGAATCCACACACGGGTTTAACTCTGGAAGTTGAGTGCACACATTGACAACCGTTCTGTTAGATAGCTGCGTTTTGGATTTAGAAGCAGATATTTCCCTGTGCTTACTGCTGTTTCTTCCATATGCCGGTAAAGGGCTGAAAACGCCTGTTTTGGGACTCTGCAGAGAAAGTGTTTGCAGACTGCTGAATCCACACACGGGTTTAACTCTGGAAGTTGAGTGCACACATTGACAACCTTTCTGTTAGATAGCTGCGTTTTGGATTTAGAAGCAGATATTTCCCTGTGCTTACTGCTGTTTCTTCCACATGCCGGTAATGGGCTGAAAACGCCTGTTTTGGGACTCTGCAGAGAAAGTGTTTGCAGACTGCTGAATCCACACACGGGTTTAACTCTGGAAGTTGAGTGCACACATTGACAACCTTTCTGTTAGATAGCTGCGTTTTGGATTTAGAAGCAGATATTTCCCTGTGCTTACTGCTGTTCCTTCCATATGCCGGTAATGGGCTGAAAACGCCTGTTTTGGGACTCTGCAGAGAAAGTGTTTGCAGACTGCTGAATCCACACACGGGTTTAACTCTGGAAGTTGAGTGCACACATTGACAACCGTTCTGTTAGATAGCTGCGTTTTGGATTTAGAAGCAGATATTTCCCTGTGCTTACTGCTGTTTCTTCCATATGCCGGTAAAGGGCTGAAAACGCCTGTTTTGGGACTCTGCAGAGAAAGTGTTTGCAGACTGCTGAATCCACACACCGGTTTAACTCCGGAAGTTGAGTGCACACATTGACAACCGTTCTGTTAGATAGCTGCGTTTTGGATTTAGAAGCAGATATTTCCCTGTGCTTACTGCTGTTTCTTCCATATGCCGGTAATGGGCTGAAAACGTCTGTTTTGGGACTCTGCACAGAAAGTGTTTGTAGACTGTCTGAATCCAAACACGGGTTTAACTCTGGAAGTTGAGTGCACACATTGACAACCGTTCTGTTAGATAGCTGCGTTTTGGATTTAGAAGCAGATATTTCCCTGTGCTTACTGCTGTTTCTTCCATATGCCGGTAATGGGCTGAAAACGCCTGTTTTGGGACTCTGCAGAGAAAGTGTTTGCAGACTGCTGAATCCACACACGGGTTTAACTCTGGAAGTTGAGTGCACACATTGACAAACGTTCTGTTAGATAGCTGCGTTTTGGATTTAGAAGCAGATATTTCCCTGTGCTTACTGCTGTTTCTTCCATATGCCGGTAATGGGCTGAAAACGCCTGTTTTGGGACTCTGCAGAGAAAGTGTTTGCAGACTGCTGAATCCACACACTGGTTTAACTCTGGAAGTTGAGTGCACACATTGACAACCGTTCTGTTAGATAGCTGCGTTTTGGATTTAGAAGCAGATATTTCCCTGTGCTTACTGCTGTTTCTTCCATATGCCGGTAATGGGCTGAAAACGCCTGTTTTGGGACTCTGCACAGAAAGTGTTTGCAGACTGCTGAATCCACACACGGGTTTAACTCTGGAAGTTGAGTGCACACATTGACAACCGTTCTGTTAGATAGCTGCGTTTTGGATTTAGAAGCAGATATTTCCCTGTGCTTACTGCTGTTTCTTCCATATGCCGGTAATGGGCTGAAAACGCCTGTTTTGGGACTCTGCAGAGAAAGTGTTTGCAGACTGCTGAATCCACACACGGGTTTAACTCTGGAAGTTGAGTGCACACATTGACAACCGTTCTGTTAGATAGCTGCGTTTTGGATTTAGAAGCAGATATTTCCCTGTGCTTACTGCTGTTTCTTCCACATGCCGGTAATGGGCTGAAAACGCCTGTTTTGGGACTCTGCAGAGAAAGTGTTTGCAGACTGCTGAATCCACACACGGGTTTAACTCTGGAAGTTGAGTGCACACATTGACAACCGTTCTGTTAGATAGCTGCGTTTTGGATTTAGAAGCAGATATTTCCCTGTGCTTACTGCTGTTTCTTCCACATGCCGGTAACGGGCTGAAAACGCCTGTTTTGGGACTCTGCAGAGAAAGTGTTTGCAGACTGCTGAATCCACACACGGGTTTAACTCTGGAAGTTGAATGCACACATTGACAACCGTTCTGTTAGATAGCTGCGTTTTGGATTTAGAAGCAGATATTTCCCTGTGCTTCCTGCTGTTTCTTCCATATGCCGGTAAAGGGCTGAAAACGCCTGTTTTGGGACTCTGCAGAGAAAGTGTTTGCAGACTGCTGAATCCACAAACCGTTTTAACTCTGGAAGTTGAGTGCACACATTTACAACCGTTCTGTTAGATAGCTGCGTTTTGGATTTAGAAGCAGATATTTCCCTGTGCTTACTGCTGTTTCTTCCATATGCCGGTAATGGGCTGAAAACGCCTGTTTTGGGACTCTGTCCAGAAAGTGTTTGCAGACTGCTGAATCCACACACGGGTTTAACTCTGGAACTTGAGTGCACACATTGACAACCGTTCTGTTAGATAGCTGCGTTTTGGATTTAGAAGCAGATATTTCCCTGTGCTTACTGCTGTTTCTTCCGTATGCCGGTAATGGGCTGAAAACGCCTGTTTTGGGACTCTGCAGAGAAAGTGTTTGCAGACTGCTGAATCCACACACGGGTTTAACTCTGGAAGTTGAGTGCACACATTGACAACCGTTCTGTTAGATAGCTGCGTTTTGGATTTAGAAGCAGATATTTCCCTGTGCTTACTGCTGTTTCTTCCATATGCCGGTAATGGGCTGAAAACGCCTGTTTTGGGACTCTGCAGAGAAAGTGTTTGCAGACTGCTGAATCCACACACGGGTTTAACTCTGGAAGTTGAGTGCACTCATTGACAACCGTTCTGTTAGATAGCTGCGTTTTGGATTTAGAAGCAGATATTTCCCTGTGCTTACTGCTGTTTCTTCCATATGCCGGTAATGGGCTGAAAACGCGTGTTTTGGGACTCTGCCCAGAAAGTGTTTGCAGACTGCTGAATCCACACATGGGTTTAACTCTGGAAGTTGAGTGCACACATTGACAACCGTTCTGTTAGATAGCTGCGTTTTGGATTTAGAAGCAGATATTTCCCTGTGCTTACTGCTGTTTCTTCCACATGCCGGTAATGGGCTGAAAACGCCTGTTTTGGGACTCTGCAGAGAAAGTGTTTGCAGACTGCTGAATCCACACACGGGTTTAACTCTGGAAGTTGAGTGCACACATTGACAACCGTTCTGTTAGATAGCTGGGTTTTGGATTTAGAAGCAGATATTTCCCTGTGCTTACTGCTGTTTCTTCCATATGCCGGTAAAGGGCTGAAAACGCCTGTTTTGGGACTCTGCAGAGAAAGTGTTTGCAGACTGCTGAATCCACACACGGGTTTAACTCTGGAAGTTGAGTGCACACATTGACAACCGTTCTGTTAGATAGCTGCGTTTTGGATTTAGAAGCAGATATTTCCCTGTGCTTACTGCTGTTTCTTCCATATGCCGGTAATGGGCTGAAAACGCCTGTTTTGGGACTCTGCCCAGAAAGTGTTTGCAGACTGCTGAATCCACACACGGGTTTAACTCTGGAAGTTGAGTGCACACATTGACAACCGTTCTGTTAGATAGCTGCGTTTTGGATTTAGAAGCAGATATTTCCCTGTGCTTACTGCTGTTTCTTCCGTATGCCGGTAATGGGCTGAAAACGCCTGTTTTGGGACTCTGCAGAGAAAGTGTTGGCAGACTGCTGAATCCACACACGGGTTTAACTCTGGAAGTTGAGTGCACACATTGACAATCGTTCTGTAACATAGCTGCGTTTTGGATTTAGAAGCAGATATTTCCCTGTGCTTACTGCTGTTTCTTCCATATGCTGGTAATGGGCTGAAAACGCCTGTTTTGGGACTCTGCAGAGAAAGTGTTTGCAGACTGCTGAATCCACACACGGGTTTAACTCTGGAAGTTGAGTGCACACATTGACAACCGTTCTGTTAGATAGCTGCGTTTTGGATTTAGAAGCAGATATTTCCCTGTGCTTACTGCTGTTTCTTCCATATGCCGGTAATGGGCTGAAAACGCCTGTTTTGGGACTCTGCAGAGAAACTGTTTGCAGACTGGTGAATCCACACACGGGTTTAACTCTGGAAGTTGAGTGCACACATTGACAAACGTTCTGTTAGATAGCTTCGTTTTGGATTTAGAAGCAGATATTTCCCTGTGCTTACTGCTGTTTCTTCCATATGCCGGTAATGGGCTGAAAACGCCTGTTTTGGGACTCTGCACAGAAAGTGTTTGCAGACTGCTGAATCCACACACGGGTTTAACTCTGGAAGTTGAGTGCACACATTGACAACCGTTCTGTTAGATAGCTGCGTTTTGGATTTAGAAGCAGATATTTCCCTGTGCTTACTGCTGTTTCTTCCATATGCCGGTAATGGGCTGAAAACGCCTGTTTTGGGACTCTGCCCAGAAAGTGTTTGCAGACTGCTGAATCCACACACGGGTTTAACTCTGGAACTTGAGTGCACACATTGAAAACCGTTCTGTTAGATAGCTGCGTTTTGGATTTACAGGCAGATATTTCCCTGTGCTTACTGCTGTTTCTTCCGTATGCCGGTAATGGGCTGAAAACGCCTGTTTTGGGACTCTGCAGAGAAAGTGTTTGCAGACTGCTGAATCCACACACGGGTTTAACTCTGGAAGTTGACTGCACACATTGACAACCGTTCTGTTAGATAGCTGCGTTTTGGATTTAGAAGCAGATATTTCCCTCTGCTTACTGCTGTTTCTTCCATTTGCTGGTAATGGGCTGAAAACGCCTGTTTTGGGACTCTGCAGAGAAAGTGTTTGCAGACTGCTGAATCCACACACTGGTTTAACTCTGGAAGTTGAGTGCACACATTGACAACCGTTCTGTTAGATAGCTGCGTTTTGGATTTAGAAGCAGATATTTCCCTGTGCTTACTGCTGTTTCTTCCATATGCCGGTAAAGGGCTGAAAACGCCTGTTTTGGGACTCTGCAGAGAAACTGTTTGCAGACTGGTGAATCCACACACGGGTTTAACTCTGGAATTTGAGTGCACACATTGACAAACGTTCTGTTAGATAGCTGCGTTTTGGATTTAGAAGCAGATATTTCCCTGTGCTTACTGCTGTTTCTTCCATATGCCGGTAATGGGCTGAAAACGCCTGTTTTGGGACTCTGCAGAGAAAGTGTTTGCAGACTGCTGAATCCACACACGGGTTTAACTCTGGAAGTTGAGTGCACACATTGACAAACGTTCTGTTAGATAGCTGCGTTTTGGATTTAGAAGCAGATATTTCCCTGTGCTTACTGCTGTTTCTTCCATATGCCGGTAATGGGCTGAAAACGCCTGTTTGGGACTCTGCAGAGAAAGTGTTTGCAGACTGCTGAATCCACACACGGGTTTAACTCTGGAAGTTGAGTGCACACATTGACAACCGTTCTGTTAGATAGCTGCGTTTTGGATTTAGAAGCAGATATTTCCCTGTGCTTACTGCTGTTTCTTCCATATGCCGGTAATGGGCTGAAAACGCCTGTTTTGGGACTCTGCAGAGAAAGTGTTTGCAGACTGCTGAATCCACACACGGGTTTAACTCTGGAAGTTGAGTGCACACATTGACAACCGTTGTGTTAGATAGCTCTGTTTTGGATTTAGAAGCAGATATTTCCCTGCGCTTACTGCTGTTTCTTCCATATGCCGGTAATGGGCTGAAAACGCCTGTTTTGGGACTCTGCAGAGAAAGTGTTTGCAGACTGCTGAATCCACACACGGGTGTAACTCTGGAAGTTGAGTGCACGCATTGACAAACGTTCTGTTAGATAGGTGCGTTTTGGATTTAGAAGCAGATATTTCCCTGTGCTTACTGCTGTTTCTTCCATATGCCGGTAAAGGGCTGAAAACGCCTGTTTTGGGACTCTGCAGAGAAAGTGTTTGCAGACTGCTGAATCCACAAACCGGTTTAACTCTGGAAGTTGAGTGCACACATTGACAACCGTTATGTTAGATAGCTGCGTTTTGGATTTAGAAGCAGATATTTCCCTGTGCTTACTGCTGTTTCTTCCATATGCCGGTAATGGGCTGAAAACGCCTGTTTTGGGACTCTGCACAGAAAGTGTTTGCAGACTGCTGAATCCACACACGGGTTTAACTCTGGAAGTTGAGTGCACACATTGACAAACGTTCTGTTAGATAGCTGCGTTTTGGATTTAGAAGCAGATATTTCCCTGTGCTTACTGCTGTTTCTTCCATATGCCGGTAATGGGCTGAAAACGCCTGTTTTGGGACTCTGCACAGAAAGTGTTTGCAGACTGCTGAATCCACACACGGGTTTAACTCTGGAAGTTGAGTGCACCCATTGACAAACGTTCTGTTAGATAGCTGCGTTTTTGATTTAGAAGCAGATATTTCCCTGTGCTTACTGCTGTTTCTTCCATATGCCGGTAATGGGCTGAAAACGCCTGTTTTGGGACTCTGCAGAGAAAGTGTTTGCAGACTACTGAATCCACACACGGGTTTAACTCTGGAAGTTGAGTGCACACATTGACAACCGTTCTGTTAGATAGCTGCGTTTTGGATTTAGAAGCAGATATTTCCCTGTGCTTACTGCTGTTTCTTCCATATGCTGGTAATGGGCTGAAAACGCCTGTTTTGGGACTCTGCACAGAAAGTGTTTGCAGACTGCTGAATCCACACACGGGTTTAACTCTGGAAGTTTAGTGCACACATTGACAACCGTTCTGTTAGATAGCTGCGTTTTGGATTTAGAAGCAGATATTTCCCTGTGCTTACTGCTGTTTCTTCCATATGCCGGTAATGGGCTGAAAACGCCTGTTTTGGGACTCTGCAGAGAAAGTGTTTGCAGACTGCTGAATCCACACACGGGTTTAACTCTGGAAGTTGAGTGCACACATTGACAACCGTTCTGTTAGATAGCTGCGTTTTGGATTTAGAAGCAGATATTTCCCTGTGCTTACTGCTGTTTCTTCCACATGCCGGTAATGGGCTGAAAACGCCTGTTTTGGGACTCTGCAGAGAAAGTGTTTGCAGACTGCTGAATCCACACACGGGTTTAACTCTGGAAGTTGAGTGCACACATTGACAACCGTTCTGTTAGATAGCTGCGTTTTGGATTTAGAAGCAGATATTTCCCTGTGCTTACTGCTGTTTCTTCCACATGCCGGTAATGGGCTGAAAACGCCTGTTTTGGGACTCTGCAGAGAAAGTGTTTGCAGACTGCTGAATCCACACACGGGTTAAACTCTGGAAGTTGAGTGCACACATTGACAACCGTTCTGTTAGATAGCTGCGTTTTGGATTTAGAAGCAGATATTTCCCTGTGCTTCCTGCTGTTTCTTCCATATGCCGGTAAAGGGCTGAAAACGCCTGTTTTGGGACTCTGCAGAGAAAGTGTTTGCAGACTGCTGAATCCACAAACCGTTTTAACTCTGGAAGTTGAGTGCACACATTGACAACCGTTCTGTTAGATAGCTGCGTTTTGGATTTATAAGCAGATATTTCCCTGTGCTTACTGCTGTTTCTTCCATATGCCGGTAATGGGCTGAAAACGCCTGTTTTGGGACTCTGTCCAGAAAGTGTTTGCAGACTGCTGAATCCACACACGGGTTTAACTCTGGAACTTGAGTGCACACATTGACAACCCTTCTGTTAGATAGCTGCGTTTTGGATTTAGAAGCAGATATTTCCCTGTGCTTACTGCTGTTTCTTCCGTATGCCGGTAATGGGCTGAAAACGCCTGTTTTGGGACTCTGCAGAGAAAGTGTTTGCAGACTGCTGAATCCACACACGGGTTTAACTCTGGAAGTTGAGTGCACACATTGACAACCGTTCTGTTAGATAGCTGCGTTTTGGATTTAGAAGCAGATATTTCCCTGTGCTTACTGCTGTTTCTTCCATATGCCGGTAATGGGCTGAAAACGCCTGTTTTGGGACTCTGCAGAGAAAGTGTTTGCAGACTGCTGAATCCACACACGGGTTTAACTCTGGAAGTTGAGTGCACACATTGACAACCGTTCTGTTAGATAGCTGCGTTTTGGATTTAGAAGCAGATATTTCCCTGTGCTTACTGCTGTTTCTTCCATATGCCGGTAATGGGCTGAAAACGCGTGTTTTGGGACTCTGCCCAGAAAGTGTTTGCAGACTGCTGAATCTACACATGGGTTTAACTCTGGAAGTTGAGTGCACACATTGACAACCGTTCTGTTAGATAGCTGCGTTTTGGATTTAGAAGCAGATATTTCCCTGTGCTTACTGCTGTTTCTTCCACATGCCGGTAATGGGCTGAAAACGCCTGTTTTGGGACTCTGCAGAGAAAGTGTTTGCAGACTGCTGAATCCACACACGGGTTTAACTCTGGAAGTTGAGCGCACACATTGACAGCCGTTCTGTTAGATAGCTGGGTTTTGGATTTAGAAGCAGATATTTCCCTGTGCTTACTGCTGTTTCTTCCATATGCCGGTAAAGGGCTGAAAACGCCTGTTTTGGGACTCTGCAGAGAAAGTGTTTGCAGACTGCTGAATCCACACACGGGTTTAACTCTGGAAGTTGAGTGCACACATTGACAACCGTTCTGTTAGATAGCTGCGTTTTGGATTTAGAAGCAGATATTTCCCTGTGCTTACTGCTGTTTCTTCCATATGCCGGTAATGGGCTGAAAACGCCTGTTTTGGGACTCTGCCCAGAAAGTGTTTGCAGACTGCTGAATCCACACACGGGTTTAACTCTGGAACTTGAGTGCACACATTGACAACCGTTCTGTTAGATAGCTGCGTTTTGGATTTAGAAGCAGATATTTCCCTGTGCTTACTGCTGTTTCTTCCGTATGCCGGTAATGGGCTGAAAACGCCTGTTTTGGGACTCTGCAGAGAAAGTGTTGGTAGACTGCTGAATCCACACACGGGTTTAACTCTGGAAGTTGAGTGCACACATTGACAATCGTTCTGTAACATAGCTGCGTTTTGGATTTAGAAGCAGATATTTCCCTGTGCTTACTGCTGTTTCTTCCATATGCCGGTAATGGGCTGAAAACGCCTGTTTTGGGACTCTGCACAGAAAGTGTTTGCAGACTGCTGAATCCACACACGGGTTTAACTCTGGAAGTTGAGTGCACACATTGACAACCGTTCTGTTAGATAGCTGCGTTTTGGATTTAGAAGCAGATATTTCCCTGTGCTTACTGCTGTTTCTTCCATATGCCGGTAATGGGCTGAAAACGCCTGTTTTGGGACTCTGCACAGAAAGTGTTTGCAGACTGCTGAATACACACACGGGTTTAACTCTGGAACTTGAGTGCACACATTGAAAACCGTTCTGTTAGATTGCTGCGTTTTGGATTTACAGGCAGATATTTCCCTGTGCTTACTACTGTTTCTTCCGTATGCCGGTAATGGGCTGAAAACGCCTGTTTTGGGACTCTGCAGAGAAAGTGTTTGCAGACTGCTGAATCCACACACGGGTTTAACTCTGGAAGTTGACTGCACACATTGACAACCGTTGTGTTAGATAGCTGCGTTTTGGATTTAGAAGCAGATATTTCCCTGTGCTTACTGCTGTTTCTTCCATATGCTGGTAATGGGCTGAAAACGCCTGTTTTGGGACTCTGCAGAGAAAGTGTTTGCAGACTGCTGAATCCACACACTGGTTTAACTCTGGAAGTTGAGTGCACACATTGACAACCGTTCTGTTAGATAGCTGCGTTTTGGATTTAGGAGCAGATATTTCCCTGTGCTTACTGCTGTTTGTTCCATATGCCGGTAATGGGCTGAAAACGCCTGTTTTGGGACTCTGCAGAGAAACTGTTTGCAGACTGGTGAATCCACACACGGGTTTAACTCTGGAAGCTGAGTGCACACATTGACAAACGTTCTGTTAGATAGCTGCGTTTTGGATTTAGAAGCAGATATTTCCCTGTGCTTACTGCTGTTTCTTCCATATGCCGGTAATGGGCTGAAAACGCCTGTTTTGGGACTCTGCAGAGAAAGTGTTTGCAGACTGCTGAATCCACACACGGGTTTAACTCTGGAAGTTGAGTGCACACATTGACAAACGTTCTGTTAGATAGCTGCGTTTTGGATTTAGAAGCAGATATTTCCCTGTGCTTACTGCTGTTTCTTCCATATGCCGGTAATGGGCTGAAAACGCCTGTTTTGGGACTCTGCAGAGAAAGTGTTTGCAGACTGCTGAATCCACACACGGGTTTAACTCTGGAACTTGAGTGCACACATTGACAACCGTTCTGTTAGATAGCTGCGTTTTGGATTTAGAAGCAGATATTTCCCTGTGCTTACTGCTGTTTCTTCCATATGCCGGTAATGGGCTGAAAACGCCTGTTTTGGGACTCTGCAGAGAAAGTGTTTGCAGACTGCTGAATCCACACACGGGTTTAACTCTGGAAGTTGAGTGCACACATTGACAACCGTTGTGTTAGATAGCTCTGTTTTGGATTTAGAAGCAGATATTTCTCTGCGCTTACTGCTGTTTCTTCCATATGCCGGTAATGGGCTGAAAACGCCTGTTTTGGGACTCTGCAGAGAAAGTGTTTGCAGACTGCTGAATCCACACACGGGTGTAACTCTGGAAGTTGAGTGCACGCATTGACAAACGTTCTGTTAGATAGCTGCGTTTTGGATTTAGAAGCAGATATTTCCCTGTGCTTACTGCTGTTTCTTCCATATGCCGGTAATGGGCTGAAAACGCCCGTTTTGGGACTCTGCACAGAAAGGGTTTGCAGACTGCTGAATCCACACACGGGTTTAACTCTGGAAGTTGAGTGCACACATTGACAACCGTTCTGTTAGATAGCTGCGTTTTGGATTTAGAAGCAGATATTTCCTTGTGCTTACTGCTGTTTCTTCCATATGCCGGTAATGGGCTGAAAACGCCTGTTTTGGGACTCTGCCCAGAAAGTGTTTGCAGACTGCTGAATCCACACACGGGTTTAACTCTGGAAGTTGAGTGCACACATTGACAACCGTTCTGTTAGATAGCTGCGTTTTGGATTTAGAAGCAGATATTTCCCTGTGCTTACTGCTGTTTCTTCCACATGCCGGTAATGGGCTGAAAACGCCTGTTTTGGGACTCTGCAGAGAAAGTGTTTGCAGACTGCTGAATCCACACACGGGTTTAACTATGGAAGTTGAGTGCACACATTGACAACCGTTCTGTTAGATAGCTGCGTTTTGGATTTAGAAGCAGATATTTCCCTGTGCTTCCTGCTGTTTCTTCCATATGCCGGTAAACGGCTGAAAACGCCTGTTTTGGGACTCTGCAGAGAAATTGTTTGCAGACTGCTGAATCCACAAACCGTTTTAACTCTGGAAGTTGAGTGCACACATTGACAACCGTTCTGTTAGATAGCTGCGTTTTGGATTTATAAGCAGATATTTCCCTGTGCTTACTGCTGTTTCTTCCATATGCCGGTAATGGGCTGAAAACGCCTGTTTTGGGACTCTGTCCAGAAAGTGTTTGCAGACTGCTGAATCCACACACGGTTTTAACTCTGGAACTTGAGTGCACACATTGACAACCCTTCTGTTAGATAGCTGCGTTTTGGATTTAGAAGCAGATATTTCCCTGTGCTTACTGCTGTTTCTTCCGTATGCCGGTAATGGGCTGAAAACGCCTGTTTTGGGACTCTGCAGAGAAAGTGTTTGCAGACTGCTGAATCCACACACGGGTTTAACTCTGGAAGTTGAGTGCACACATTGACAACCGTTCTGTTAGATAGCTGCGTTTTGGATTTAGAAGCAGATATTTCCCTGTGCTTACTGCTGTTTCTTCCATATGCCGGTAATGGGCTGAAAACGCCTGTTTTGGGACTCTGCAGAGAAAGTGTTTGCAGACTGCTGAATCCACACACGGGTTTAACTCTGGAAGTTGAGTGCACACATTGACAACCGTTCTGTTAGATAGCTGAGTTTTGGATTTAGAAGCAGATATTTCCCTGTGCTTACTGCTGTTTCTTCCATATGCCGGTAATGGGCTGAAAACGCGTGTTTTGGGACTCTGACCAGAAAGTGTTTGCAGACTGCTGAATCCACACATGGGTTTAACTCTGGAAGTTGAGTGCACACATTGACAACCGTTCTGTTAGATAGCTGCGTTTTGGATTTAGAAGCAGATATTTCCCTGTGCTTACTGCTGTTTCTTCCACATGCCGGTAATGGGCTGAAAACGCCTGTTTTGGGAGTCTGCAGAGAAAGTGTTTGCAGACTGCTGAATCCACACACGGGTTTAACTCTGGAAGTTGAGTGCACACATTGACAACCGTTCTGTTAGATAGCTGGGTTTTGGATTTAGAAGCAGATATTTCCCTGTGCTTACTGCTGTTTCTTCCATATGCCGGTAAAGGGCTGAAAACGCCTGTTTTGGGACTCTGCAGAGAAAGTGTTTGCAGACTGCTGAATCCACACACGGGTTTATCTCTGGAAGTTGAGTGCACACATTGACAACCGTTCTGTTAGATAGCTGCGTTTTGGATTTAGAAGCAGATATTTCCCTGTGCTTACTGCTGTTTCTTCCATATGCCGGTAATGGGCTGAAAACGCCTGTTTTGGGACTCTGCCCAGAAAGTGTTTGCAGACTGCTGAATCCACACACGGGTTTAACTCTGGAACTTGAGTGCACACATTGACAACCGTTCTGTTAGATAGCTGCGTTTTGGATTTAGAAGCAGATATTTCCCTGTGCTTACTGCTGTTTCTTCCGTATGCCGGTAATGGGCTGAAAACGCCTGTTTTGGGACTCTGCAGAGAAAGTGTTGGCAGACTGCTGAATCCACACACGGGTTTAACTCTGGAAGTTGAGTGCACACATTGACAATCGTTCTGTAACATAGCTGCGTTTTGGATTTAGAAGCAGATATTTCCCTGTGCTTACTGCTGTTTCTTCCATATGCTGGTAATGGGCTGAAAACGCCTGTTTTGGGACTCTGCCCAGAAAGTGTTTGCAGACTGCTGAATCCACACACGGGTTTAACTCTGGAACTTGAGTGCACACATTGACAATCGTTCTGTAACATAGCTGCGTTTTGGATTTAGAAGCAGATATTTCCCTGTGCTTACTGCGGTTTCTTCCATATGCTGGTAATGGGCTGAAAACGCCTGTTTTGGGACTCTGCAGAGAAAGTGTTTGCAGACTGCTGAATCCACACACTGGTTTAACTCTGGAAGTTGAGTGCACACATTGACAACCGTTCTGTTAGATAGCTGCGTTTTGGATTTAGAAGCAGATATTTCCCTGTGCTTACTGCTGTTTCTTCCATATGCCGGTAATGGGCTGAAAACGCCTGTTTTGGGACTCTGCAGAGAAACTGTTTGCAGACTGGTGAATCCACACACGGGTTGAACTCTGGAAGTTGAGTGCACACATTGACAAACGTTCTGTTAGATAGCTGCGTTTTGGATTTAGAAGCAGATATTTCCCTGTGCTTACTGCTGTTTCTTCCATATGCCGGTAATGGGCTGAAAACGCCTGTTTTGGGACTCTGCACAGAAAGTGTTTGCAGACTGCTGAATCCACACACGGGTTTAACTCTGGAAGTTGAGTGCACACATTGACAACCGTTCTGTTAGATAGCTGCGTTTTGGATTTCGAAGCAGATATTTCCCTGTGCTTACTGCTGTTTCTTCCATATGCCGGTAATGGGCTGAAAACGCCTGTTTTGGGACTCTGCCCAGAAAGTGTTTGCAGACTGCTGAATCCACACACGGGTTTAACTCTGGAACTTGAGTGCACACATTGAAAACCGTTCTGTTAGATAGCTGCGTTTTGGATTTACAGGCAGATATTTCCCTGTGCTTACTGCTGTTTCTTCCGTATGCCGGTAATGGGCTGAAAACGCCTGTTTTGGGACTCTGCAGAGAAAGTGTTTGCAGACTGCTGAATCCACACACGGGTTTAACTCTGGAAGTTGAGTGCACACATTGACAACCGTTCTGTTAGATAGCTGCGTTTTGGATTTAGAAGCAGATATTTCCCTGTGCTTACTGCTGTTTCTTCCATATGCTGGTAATGGGCTGAAAACGCCTGTTTTGGGACTCTGCAGAGAAAGTGTTTGCAGACTGCTGAATCCACACACTGGTTTAACTCTGGAAGTTGAGTGCACACATTGACAACCTTTCTGTTAGATAGCTGCGTTTTGGATTTAGAAGCAGATATTTCCCTGTGCTTACTGCTGTTTCTTCCATATGCCGGTAATGGGCTGAAAACGCCTGTTTTGGGACTCTGCAGAGAAACTGTTTGCAGACTGGTGAATCCACACACGGGTTTAACTCTGGAAGTTGAGTGCACACATTGACAAACGTTCTGTTAGATAGCTGCGTTTTGGATTTAGAAGCAGATATTTCCCTGTGCTTACTGCTGTTTCTTCCATATGCCGGTAATGGGCTGAAAACGCCTGTTTTGGGACTCTGCAGAGAAAGTGTTTGCAGACTGCTGAATCCACACACGGGTTTAACTCTGGAAGTTGAGTGCACACATTGACAAACGTTCTGTTAGATAGCTGCGTTTTGGATTTAGAAGCAGATATTTCCCTGTGCTTACTGCTGTTTCTTCCATATGCCGGTAATGGGCTGAAAACGCCTGTTTTGGGACTCTGCAGAGAAAGTGTTTGCAGACTGCTGAATCCACACACGGGTTTAACTCTGGAAGTTGAGTGCACACATTGACAACCGTTTTGTTAGATAGCTGCGTTTGGATTTAGAAGCAGATATTTCCCTGTGCTTACTGCTCTTTCTTCCATATGCCGGTAATGGGCTGAAAACGCCTGTTTTGGGACTCTGCAGAGAAAGTGTTTGCAGACTGCTGAATCCACACACGGGTTTAACTCTGGAAGTTGAGTGCACACATTGACAACCGTTGTGTTAGATAGCTCTGTTTTGGATTTAGAAGCAGATATTTCCCTGCGCTTACTGCTGTTTCTTCCATATGCCGGTAATGGGCTGAAAACGCCTGTTTTGGGACTCTGCAGAGAAAGTGTTTGCAGACTGCTGAATCCACACACGGGTGTAACTCTGGAAGTTGAGTGCCCGCATTGACAAACGTTCTGTTAGATAGCTGCGTTTTGGATTTAGAAGCAGATATTTCCCTGTGCTTACTGCTGTTTCTTCATATGCCGGTAATGGGCTGAAAACGCCCGTTTTGGGGACTCTGCACAGAAAGGGTTTGCAGACTGCTGAATCCACACACGGGTTTAACTCTGGAAGTTGAGTGCACACATTGACAACCGTTCTGTTAGATAGCTGCGTTTTGGATTTAGAAGCAGATATTTCCTTGTGCTTACTGCTGTTTCTTCCATATGCCGGTAATGGGCTGAAAACGCCTGTTTTGGGACTCTGCCCAGAAAGTGTTTGCAGACTGCTGAATCCACACACGGGTTTAACTCTGGAAGTTGAGTGCACACATTGACAACCTTTCTGTTAGATAGCTGCGTTTTGGATTTAGAAGCAGATATTTCCCTGTGCTTACTGCTGTTTCTTCCACATGCCGGTAATGGGCTGAAAACGCCTGTTTTGGGACTCTGCAGAGAAAGTGTTTGCAGACTGCTGAATCCACACACGGGTTTAACTCTGGAAGTTGAGTGCACACATTGACAACCGTTCTGTTAGATAGCTGGGTTTTGTATTTAGAAGCAGATATTTCCCTGTGCTTACTGCTGTTTCTTCCATATGCCGGTAAAGGGCTGAAAACGCCTGTTTTGGGACTCTGCAGAGAAAGTGTTTGCAGACTGCTGAATCCACAAACCGGTTTAACTCTGGAAGTTGAGTGCACACATTGACAACCGTTATGTTAGATAGCTGCGTTTTGGATTTAGAAGCAGATATTTCCCTGTGCTTACTGCTGTTTCTTCCATATGCCGGTAATGGGCTGAAAACGCCTGTTTTGGGACTCTGCACAGAAAGTGTTTGCAGACTGCTGAATCCACACACGGGTTTAACTCTGGAAGTTGAGTGCACACATTGACAAACGTTCTGTTAGATAGCTGCGTTTTGGATTTAGAAGCAGATATTTCCCTGTGCTTACTGCTGTTTCTTCCATATGCCGGTAATGGGCTGAAAACGCCTGTTTTGGGACTCTGCACAGAAAGTGTTTGTAGACTGTCTGAATCCAAACACGGGTTTAACTCTGGAACTTGAGTGCACACATTGACAACCGTTCTGTTAGATAGCTGCGTTTTGGATTTAGAAGCAGATATTTCCCTGTGCTTACTGCTGTTTCTTCCGTATGCCGGTAATGGGCTGAAAACGCCTGTTTTGGGACTCTGCAGAGAAAGTGTTTGCAGACTGCTGAATCCACACACGGGTTTAACTCTGGAAGTTGAGTGCACACATTGACAACCGTTCTGTTAGATAGCTGCGTTTTGGATTTAGAAGCAGATATTTCCCTGTGCTTACTGCTGTTTCTTCCATATGCCGGTAATGGGCTGAAAACGCCTGTTTTGGGACTCTGCAGAGAAAGTGTTTGCAGACTGCTGAATCCACACACGGGTTTAACTCTGGAAGTTGTGTGCACACATTGACAACCGTTCTGTTAGATAGCTGCGTTTTGGATTTAGAAGCAGATATTTCCCTGTGCTTACTGCTGTTTCTTCCATATGCCGGTAATGGGCTGAAAACGCCTGTTTTGGGACTCTGCACAGAAAGTGTTTGCAGACTGCTGAATCCACACACGGGTTTTAACTGTGGAAGTTGAGTGCACACATTGACAACCGTTCTGTTAGATAGCTGCGTTTTGGATTTAGAAGCAGATATTTCCCTGTGCTTACTGCTGTTTCTTCCATATGCCGGTAATGGCTGAAAACGCCTGTTTTGGGACTCTGCAGAGAAAGTGTTTGCAGACTGCTGAATCCACACACGGGTTTAACTCTGGAAGTTGAGTGCACACATTGACAACCTTTCTGTTAGATAGGTGCGTTTTGGATTTAGAAGCAGATATTTCCCCGTGCTTACTGCTGTTTCTTCCGTATGCCGGTAATGGGCTGAAAACGCCTTTTTTGGGACTCTGCAGAGAAAGTGTTTGCAGACTGCTGAATCCACACACGGGTTTAACTCTGGAAGTTGAGTGCACACATTGACAACCGTTCTGTTAGATAGCTGCGTTTTGGATTTAGAAGCAGATATTTCCCTGTGCTTATTGCTGTTTCTTCCTCATGCCGGTAATGGGCTGAAAACGCCTGTTTTGGGACTCTGCAGAGAAAGTGTTTGCAGACTGCTGAATCCACACACGGGTTTAACTCTGGAAGTTGAGTGCACACATTGACAACCGTTCTGTTAGATAGCTGCGTTTTGGATTTAGAAGCAGATATTTCCCTGTGCTTACTGCTGTTTCTTCCATATGCCGGTAAAGGGCTGAAAACGCCTGTTTTGGGACTCTGCAGAGAAAGTGTTTGCAGACTGCTGAATCACAAACCGTTTTAACTCTGGAAATTGAGTGCACACATTGACAACCGTTCTGTTAGATAGCTGCGTTTTGGATTTAGAAGCAGATATTTCCTGTGCTTACTGCTGTTTCTTCCATATGCCGGTAGTGGGCTGAAAACGCCTGTTTTGGGACTCTGTCCAGAAAGTGTTTGCAGACTGCTGAATCCACACACGGGTTTAACTCTGGAACTTGAGTGCACACATTGACAACCGTTCTGTTAGATAGCTGCGTTTTGGATTTAGAAGCAGATATTTCCCTGTGCTTACTGCTGTTTCTTCCATATGCCGGTAATGGGCTGAAAACGCCTGTTTTGGGACTCTGCAGAGAAAGTGTTTGCAGACTGCTGAATCCACACACGGGTTTAACTCTGGAAGTTGAGTGCACACATTGACAACCGTTCTGTTAGATAGCTGCGTTTTGGATTTAGAAGCAGATATTTCCCTGTGCTTACTGCTGTTTCTTCCATATGCCGGTAATGGGCTGAAAACGCCTGTTTTGGGACTCTGCAGAGAAGTGTTTGCAGACTGCTGAATCCACACACGGGTTTAACTCTGGAAGTTGAGTGCACACTTTGACAACCGTTCTGTTAGATAGCTGCGTTTTGGATTTAGAAGCAGATATTTCCCTGTGCTTACTGCTGTTTCTTCCATATGCTGGTAATGGGCTGAAAACGCCTGTTTTGGGACTCTGCAGAGAAAGTGTTTGCAGACTGCTGAATCCACACACTGGTTTAACTCTGGAAGTTGAGTGCACACATTGACAACCGTTCTGTTAGATAGCTGCGTTTTGGATTTAGAAGCAGATATTTCCCTGTGCTTACTGCTGTTTCTTCCATATGCCGGTAATGGGCTGAAAACGCTGTTTTGGGACTCTGCAGAGAAAGTGTTTGCAGACTGCTGAATCCACACACGGGTTTAACTCTGGAAGTTGAGTGCACACATTGACAACCGTTCTGTTAGATAGCTGCGTTTTGGATTTAGAAGCAGATATTTCCCTGTGCTTACTGCTGTTTCTTCCATATGCCGGTAATGGGCTGAAAACGCCTGTTTTGGGACTCTGCGAGAAAGTGTTTGCAGACTGCTGAATCCACACACGGGTTTAACTCTGGAAGTTGAGTGCACACATTGACAACCGTTGTGTTAGATAGCTCTGTTTTGGATTTAGAAGCAGATATTTCCCTGCGCTTACTGCTGTTTCTTCCATATGCCGGTAATGGGCTGAAAACGCCTGTTTTGGGACTCTGCAGAG